>NW_027040155.1:169104-172832 GCF_034236695.1 Oncorhynchus nerka
AGCGTAATCAGCCATGGTTTGGGCTAGCGTAATCCAGCCATGGTTTGGGCTGGCGCAATCCGCCATGGTTTGGGCTGGCGTAATCCAGCCATGGTTTGGGCTAGCGTAATCCAGCCATGGTTTGGGCTAGCGTAATCCAGCCATGGTTTGGGCTAGCGTAATCCAGCCATGGTTTGGGCTAGCGTAATCCAGCCATGGTTTGGGCTAGCGTAATCCAGCCATGGTTTGGGCTAGCGTAATCCAGCCATGGTTTGGGCTAGCGTAAATCAGCCATGGTTTGGGCTAGCGCAATCCAGCCATGGTTTGGGCTAGCGTAATCAGCCATGGTTTGGGCTAGTGCAGATAAAAGCTGTGGTCCACCACAAAGGCCTGTGTGAACAGATCAGGTGAGGCCCAGTTTGGAGCCTGGGACTGGTCCAGCCTGTTTGGCCCAGGAATAGAGCTCTCGGCTGGGGGTTAAACTCTCCAGACTCGACCCACTCCACACACCCCGAGACAGCTGGGCTGGCCTCTCTACGAGTTTTTCATTACAGTGAGAGGGAGGAAGAGAACAAAAGTAGGAAGACTGAATGAACTCTACAAAATCAAGCGAGATAACTGCAGAGAGGAAAAGAGATTGAGAGAGAAGAGGAAGAATGAAACAGAGGCGTAAGTAAATTTGAATCTACAAAGAGTTTGAGAAACAGAGAGCATCTGAGAGAAAGAGAGAAGAGACCATCCTTGTTGTGTGAACTTGTCATTGAAGAAGGAACAGTGCATTCTCTCTCTCTCTCTGGGCTTCTGCCTGTGCCCTGTGGTGTTCATTACTCCTCTCTAGCCCAACATAAACACATAAGTAACCCTGGACTATACAGACACCACCAGAGACACCTGGACTATACAGACACCACCAGAGACAAGACACCTGGACTATACACAGACACCACCAGAGACACCTGGACTATACACAGACACCACCAGAGACACCTGGACTATACAGACAACACCACAGACACCTGGACTACACAGACACCTGGACTACACAGACACCACCACAGACACCTGGACTATACAGACACCACCACAGACACCTGGACTACACAGACAACACCCACAGACACCTGGACTATACAGACAACACCACAGACACCTGGACTATACAGACAACACCACAGACACCTGGACTATACAGACAACACCACAGACACCTGGACAACACCATAGACAACACCACAGACACCTGGACAACACCATAGACAACACCACAGACACCTGGACTATACAGACAACACCACAGACACCTGGACAACACCACAGACACCTGGAATACATAGACAACACCACAGACACCTGGACTATACAGACAACACCACAGACACCTGGAATACATAGACACCACAGACACACACACGCCTGGGTGATGAAATAGACCCTGCTTCTAGCACTTCATAAGGTTGTGCGGAGTGCGGACCAGCCTATATCTCACCGATGGTGCAGTTTGTAGTGATTTTCCCTCTCGCTTTGGATTGTGCCGTAATAACTCCAGCTCTGCGCCGTAGGCTCCCACGTCGAGTATTTCTCCCCTACACCTGGTCACAAAGACAGAGACATACGTTGAGACATTGGCGAAACCATCCATATTTTCATCCTGACCCTTGATAAAGGTAGCCTGGTCTCAGATCTGTTTTGTGCTGTCCTGCCAACTCTATGGTAATTGTCACACGGTGACCATAAGAGTTGGCAAATAGATCTGGGACCAGGCTATGATGGAGATCTATTGCAGGGATTATTAACTAGATTTGGCCCGTGGGACAATTTTTCTTGAGCGAATGGTTGGGGCCAGAACATAATGACAAAAATAATGGAGACTGCAGACTGACCCCCAAACCAACCAAACAGAATATTTGACTAAAACAATAATTTCAAACCTTGAACATTTGTATACGATCATGTGTCTATTATGAGTTGGAATATTTGGAAACAGATTTTCAAAAATTAAAATCAGATGAAGCTGATTTGCTGGTGTTTTTACAGAAATTGTTTTTATTACCCAAGGGCCACCAGTGGGGAAACAATGGTCTATTGAGACCAAAACATTGAGTACAAAGATCAATTAAATCTGTGGAGCACGACGAGTTCTTTTCCAACCTGAACCGAAGTCCAGTGGCCTCAGCTATACCTCAGGGCTTCATTCCAGGTCCAGAAGTACTACTCACATTGTATATTAACCATACTGCTTCCCTGAGTGAACAACTGGAAGTTACACTTTTATGCTGATGACACTGTGCCAGTATTTTTCGGTTACTAGTCAACGGCCTAACCACTACCTGCCGCCCCAGAGGATCCCAGCTTTCCATTCCTAACTTTATTTATTTCTCAACTCTTAAATGTGCGAAATTGATCTTTTTAAAGCCCAGAGTTTTTAGCAATACCATGATTAAGAATGTTAGCGCTCCGCAATTTGCTGTGAGTGCATAGAGGAGAGTGGGGTTAAATGTAACACGGATCATCTAGCAGGGAAAAACACCACCCTACCAAACAATCATTTCTTCAAATGTAATGACAGATTCATGGTGACATGAAGTGGTTTCTGTGAGAGGTACAGGCAGTGTCACACAAGATGGCGGTTTACCCCAAGTTATCCTAACAGGTAGGCTACATTATATTCACTTTGTTTAATTCACCAATAGGATCCTAACTAAATAAAAGATAACATTTGGGATCTAGCTAACCATCAGCCCAATAGGGTAACGCAGATCACCAACCCCATGCTTCAGCCTATGTATTTATAGTCACTACGCTGATTACATTTGGGATCTAGCTAACGATCAGCCCAATAGGGTAAACAGCAGATCACCAACCCCATGCTTCAGCCTATGTATTTATAGTCACTACGCTGATTACATTTGGGATCTAGCTAACGATCAGCCCAATAGGGTAAACGCAGATCACCAACCCCATGCTTCAGCCTATGTATTTATAGTCACTCTGCTGATTACATTTGGGATCTAGCTAACGATCAGCCCAATAGGGTAAACGCAGATCACCAACCCCATGCTTCAGCCTATGTATTTATAGTCACTACGCTGATTACATTTGGGATCTAGCTAACGATCAGCCCAATAGGGTAAACGCAGATCACCAACCCCATGCTTCAGCCTATGTATTTATAGTCACTCTGCTGATTACATTTGGGATCTAGCTAACGATCAGCCCAATAGGGTAAAGCAGATCGCCAACCCCATGCTTCAGCCTATGTATTTATAGTCACTACGCTGATTACATTTGGGATCTAGCTAACGATCAGCCCAATAGGGTAACGCAGATCACCAACCCCATGCTTCAGCCTATGTATTTATAGTCACTCTGCTGATTACATTTGGGATCTAGCTAACGATCAGCCCAATAGGAGTAAACGCAGATCACCAACCCCATGCTTCAGCCTATGTATTTATAGTCACTACTGCTGATTACATTTGGGATCTAGCTAACGATCAGCCCAATAGGGTAACGCAGATCACCAACCCCATGCTTCAGCCTATGTATTTATAGTCACTACTGCTGATTACATTTGGGATCTAGCTAACGATCAGCCCAATAGGGTAAACGCAGATCACCAACCCCATGCTTCAGCCTATGTATTTATAGTCACTACTGCTGATTACATTTGGGATCTAGCTAACGATCAGCCCAATAGGGTAAACGCAGATCGCCAACCCCATGCTTCAGCCTATGTATTTATAGTCACT
>NW_027040156.1:0-30000 GCF_034236695.1 Oncorhynchus nerka
CTCCTATCTATGTTATTGTTTTTGAGATGTTTGGTCTGATTGGGTTTTGTAAATGTTTTATGTTTCAAATAGGATCTGGAGATGTTTGGTCTGATTGGGTTTTGTAAATGTTTTATGTTTCAAATAGGATCTGGAGATGTTTGGGCAGGTGATTTGTGAAGCTTTATTTTTGATAATGTTTTTGTCAACTATTGGTATTGGCTCCACCCTATATGTCCTTTTAGTGTAGTTTTTGGTGCTAAATTAGCACCAGAGGAGGGATTTGTGGGAGCAAGATGTACATATAGGGAGAAACTTAATACTGTACCACAAGAGAAAGATACACTTAGAGTGCATTTGCCATTCTGGTCAAATGCATTGTCTATTGTATAGGACAGGAGGCCAGAGTAAGGCCATGAGAGCATAGGACAGCTGGACATACCAAGGTCAGAGGGACATACAAAGGAGGGGGTCAGCCCTCCTATCAGCCAAATGACCTATGGATGGACTATAGACATAGGGCATATATTTTTAGGACATGAAGAGAAGAGACACATAGTCTACGAGTCCTAATAAGGACAGACATACCAAAGACCACACCAAGCTGAACATAAGGGGCCCATAGGATAAGATGGGCATGTATATTTTTGGGACATGAAGAGGTCCTGTCACCATTATAACTTGACTGGAAGCAGATATGGGCGTTATTGGGCGTGAACAAGCAGGAAGCACATATTGAAAGATAATGGTGGCAGATGGACTGAGGGAAGTAACTTCATTTGCATGTGGGATGGACTCATATGTTATATGTGTATAAATCAGAGCCAGTGCTCTGGAAAAGTGTGTGTTCTGCGGACCATCTAGGCTTCTGATATGTTTGTATTAAAAGCCTATATTGAATTCACAAGTTCTTGTAAGTGTTATATTTTGTAACGATCCTCCACGACAACACACACTGGACACACACACACACACACACACACTGGACACACACACACACACACACACACACACTGGACACACACACTGGACATTCAGTCACACACTAGACACACACACACACACATACAAACTGGACAGACACTACAGAAACCCACTACACACACACACACACACAGGACCCTCACACACACACTGGAAACACACACACACTGGACCCACACATGCTGACACAGACACTGGACTCACACGGAAACACACTGTACTCACACACACTGGACTCACACACACAAACACATACTGGAAATTCATACGTCAACACATCATCCTCATCATACTCATCAACACATAATCCTCATCATAACTCAACACATCATCCTCATAAACACATCATCCTCATCATAACTCAACACATCATCCTCATCATTACACAACACATCATCCTCATCATAACTCAACAACACATCATCATCCTCATCCTCATCATTACACAACATCCTCATCATAACTCAACACATCCTCATCAACATTCATCACAACTCAACCCATCATCCTCATCAAACACATCATCCTCATCATTACACAACCCATCATCAACACATCATCCTCATCATAACTCAACACATCATCCTCATAAACACATCATCCTCATCATACTTCAACACATCATCCTCGTCATAACTCAACACATCATCCTCATCATACATCATCCTCATCATAACTCAACACATCATCCTCATCATTACACAACCCATCATCCTCATCATAACTCAACACATCATCCTCATAAACACATCATCCTCATCATACTTCAACACATAATCCTCATCATAACTCAACACATCATCCTCATAAACACATCATCCTCATCATTACACAACCCATCATCCTCATCATAACTCAACACATCATCCTCATAAACACATCATCCTCATCATTACACAACCCATCATCCTCATCATAACATATCATCCTCATAAACACATCATCCTCATCATTACTCAACACATCATCCTCATCATAACTCAACATATCATCCTCATCAACACATCATCCTCATCATTAACACATCATCCTCGTCACAACATATCATCCTCATCAACACATCATCCTCATCATATCTCAACACATCATCCTCATCAACACATCATCCTCATCATACATCAACACATCATCCTCATCAACACATCATCCTCATCCTCATCATACATCAACACATCATCCTCATCATACCTCAACATATCATCCTCATCAACACATCATCTTTATCACCAACATCATTGACATCATCATCATTGAATGTATAAACCTGTTCAGATGCAGTAATCAGTATATGATCATCGTCCTCTGACTTATCCTCTTCCTCCTCTTCCTCTTGTTGTATTGGGTCTGCCATGCTTGGAGGAGTCAACAATGTATGTAAAAATAATTGTGTATTTAATAATACATAAATAAATACATCATGTAGTCCCATGGAGGGAATCACATCATGTAGTCTAATGGAGGGGATCACATCATGTAGTCTAATGGAGGGGATCACATCATATAGTCTAATGGAGGGGATCACATCATGTAGTCTAATGGAGGGGATCACATCATATAGTCTAATGGAGGGAATCACATCATGTAGTCTAATGGAGGGAATCACATCATGTAGTCTAATGGAGGGGATCACATCATGTAGTCTAATGGAGGGAATCACATCATGTAGTCTAATGGAGGGAATCACATCATGTAGTCCCATGGAGGGGATCACATCATGTAGTCTAATGGAGGGGATCACATCATGTAGTCTAATGGAGGGGATCACATCATGTAGTCCCATGGAGGGAATCACATCATGTAGTCTAATGGAGGGGATCACATCATGTAGTCTAATGGAGGGGATCACATCATATAGTCTAATGGAGGGGATCACATCATGTAGTCTAATGGAGGGGATCACATCATATAGTCTAATGGAGGGGATCACATCATGTAGTCTAATGGAGGGGATCATATCATGTAGTCCCATGGAGGGAATCACATCATGTAGTCTAATGGAGGGGATCACATCATGTAGTCCCATGGAGGGGATCACATCATGTAGTCCCATGGAGGGGATCACATCATGTAGTCTAATGGAGGGGATCACATCATGTAGTCTAATGGAGGGGATCACATCATATAGTCTAATGGAGGGGATCACATCATGTAGTCTAATGGAGGGGATCACATCATGTAGTCCCATGGGGGGATCACTTCATGTAGTCTAATGGAGGGGATCACATCATGTAGTCTAATGGAGGGGATCACATCATGTAGTCTAATGGAGGGGATCACATCATGTAGTCTAATGGAGGGGATCACATCATGTAGTCCCATGGAGGGGATCACATCATGTAGTCTAATGGAGGGGATCACATCATGTAGTCTAATGGAGGGGATCACATCATGTAGTCCCATGGGGGATCACTTCATGTAGTCTAATGGAGGGGATCACATCATGTAGTCTAATGGAGGGGATCACATCATGTAGTCTAATGGAGGGGATCACATCATGTAGTCCCATGGTCCCAGGAGGATCACATCATGTAGTCTAATGGAGGGGATCACATCATGTAGTCTAATGGAGGGAATCACATCATGTAGTCTAATGGAGGGGATCACATCATGTAGTCTAATGGAGGGGATCACATCATGTAGTCCCATGGAGGGGATCACATCATGTAGTCTAATGGAGGGGATCACATCATGTAGTCTAATGGAGGGGATCACATCATGTAGTCTAATGGAGGGGATCACATCATGTAGTCTAATGGAGGGGATCACATCATGTAGTCCCATGGAGGGGATCACATCATGTAGTCCCATGGAGGGGATCACATCATGTAGTCTAATGGAGGGGATCACATCATGTAGTCCCATGGAGGGAATCACATCATGTAGTCTAATGGAGGGGATCACATCATGTAGTCTAATGGAGGGGATCACATCATGTTGTCCCATGGAGGGAATCACTAGTCCTGAACTCAAAGAAATATAAAATACTTTTTAATCAGACATTTTCAAGTCAAATGACAAAAATGTAACTGCAAAAAATGGTGAATCACCGTCACAGCCTACACAGGACACCTACACCACCCGATGTTACAGGAAGGCCATAAAGATAGTCAAGGACAACAACCACCCGAGCCACTGCCTGTTCACCCCGCTACCATCCAGAAGGGAGGTCAGTACAGGTGCATCAAAGCTGGGACCGAGAGACTGAAAAACAGCTTCTATCTCAAGGCCCTCAGACTGTTAAACAGCCACCACTAACATTGAGTGTCTGCTGCCAACACACTGACTCAACTCCAGCCACTTTAATAGTGGGAATTGATGGGAAATGATGTAAAATATATCACTAGCCACTTTAAACAATGCTACCTAATATAATGTTACATACCCTACATTATTCATCTCATATGCATACGTATATACTGTACTCTATATCATCGACTGCATCCTTATGTAATACATGCATCACTAGCCACTTTAACTATGCCACTTTGTTTACATACTCATCTCATATGTATATACTGCACTCAATACCATCTACTGTATCTTGCCTATGCTGCTCTGTACCATCACTCATTCATATATCTTTATGTACATATTCTTTATCCCCTTACACTGTGTATAAGACAGTAGTTTTGGAATTGTTAGTTAGATTACTTGTTGGTTATTACTGCATTGTCGGAACTAGAAGCACAAGCATTTCGCTACACTCGCATTAACATCTGCTAACCATGTGTATGTGACAAATCACATTTGATTTGATTTGATCAGAATGTTTTCTTGCTGACATCACAGCACAGGCTGTCATTGGAAAATACATACAATGAAAAGGAAACCAGTAAATGTGGGATCACATGACTGCAGGCTGGAAATAGAGTGTCTTCACAGACCTTCTGGAAGTGGTGACCTGGGACAACTGGGGGAAACCACATGTTCAGACACAGCAGCAATGATCCAACCCTGAGATCGGATTGAGAGAAAACCACTCAGCATTGAGTAGCATATAGAGGTATTTAACACTTTATGGGCTTATCATTGAAAGACTGTCCCCTTACAGCAGCTAGGGGGTCTTATCATTGAAAGACTGTCCCCGTACAGCAGCTAGGGGACTTATCATTGAAAGACTGTCCCCGTACAGCAGCTAGGGGTCTTATCATTGAAAGAATGTCCCCGTACAGCAGCTAGGGGTCTTATCATTGAAAGATTGTCCCCATACAGCAGCTAGGGGTCTTATCATTGAAAGACTGTCCCCTTACAGCAGCTAGGGGTCTTATCATTGAAAGACTGTCCCCTTACAGCAGCTAGGGGTCTTATCATTGAAAGACTGTCCCCATACAGCAGCTAGGGGTCTTATCATTGAAAGACTGTCCCCATACAGCAGCTAGGGGTCTTATCATTGAAAGACTGTCCCCTTACAGCAGCTAGGGGTCTTATCATTGAAAGACTGTCCCCTTACAGCAGCTAGGGGTCTTATCATTGAAATAATGTCCCCATACAGCAGCTAGGGGTCTTATCAGTGAAAGACTGTCCCCTTACAGCAGCTAGGGGTCTTATCATTGAAAGACTGTCCCCTTACAGCAGCTAGGGGTCTTATCATTGAAAGACTGTCCCCTTACAGCAGCTAGGGGTCTTATCATTGAAAGACTGTCCCCTTACAGCAGCTAGTGGGTCTTATCATTGAAAGACTGTATACACAGCTTTTGTGCTGATGGTGGACATCTTGGAAGGCTCATCTTGACTGCACTGCACAGGGCGAACATATTACACAGAACGTAATTTAACTTAATACTGAGTACCTTCACCTTGACAAATTGACACAAATAATATACTGAACACAGTACCGGTTTCTCAGCTCACAATAACGTTGGATACCAGCCCCCACCGATAAACCAACAGAAGAAGGTGCTGGAGTGACAACGGTAGCTAGCTAGCCGTACACCGGTATACAGTGTCCCTGTTCCCATACACCATGTGGGGGTCCTGTTCCCATACAGCATGTGGGGGTCCTGTTCCCATACACCATGTGGGGGTCCTGTTCCCATACAGCAGGTGGGGGTCTTATCATTTTAAGACTGTCCCCTTACAGCAGCTAGGGGTCTTATCATTTTAAGACTGTCCCCTTACAGCAGCTAGGGGTCTTATCAGTGAAAGACTGTCCCCTTACAGCAGCTAGGGGTCTTATCATTGAAAGACTCTCCCCTTACAGCAGCTAGGGGTCTTATCATTGAAAGACTGTCCCCTTACAGCAGCTAGGGGTCTTATCATTGAAAGACTGTCCCCTTACAGCAGCTAGGGGTCTTATCATTGAAAGACTGTCCCCGTACAGCAGCTAGGGGTCTTATCATTGAAAGACTGTCCCCGTACAGCAGCTAGGGGTCTTATCATTGAAAGACTGTCCCCGTACAGCAGCTATGGGGTCTTATCATTGAAAGACTGTCCCCTTACAGCAGCTAGGGGGTCTTATCATTTTAAGACTGTCCCCTTACAGCAGCTAGGGGTCTTATCATTTTAAGACTGTCCCCTTACAGCAGCTAGGGGGTCTTATCAGTGAAAGACTGTCCCCTTACAGCAGCTAGGGGGTCTTATCATTGAAAGACTGTCCCCTTACAGCAGCTAGGGGGTCTTATCATTGAAAGACTGTCCCCTTACAACAGCTAGTGGGTCTTATCATTGAAAGACTGTCCCCTTACAGCAGCTAGTGGGTCTTATCATTGAAAGACTGTATACACACCTTTTGTACTGATGGTGGACATCTTGGAAGGCTCATCTTGACTGCACTGCACAGGGCGAACATATTACACAGAACGTAATTTCACTTAATACTGAGTACCTTCACCTTGACAAATTGACACAAATAATTTACTGAACACAGTACCGGTTTCTCAGCTCACAATAACGTTGGATACCAGCCCCCACCGATAAACCAACAGAAGAAGGTGCTGGAGTGACAACGGTAGCTAGCTAGCCGTACACCGGTATACAGTGTCCCTGTTCCCATACACCATGTGGGGGTCCTGTTCCCATACAGCATGTGGGGGTCCTGTTCCCATACACCATGTGGGGTCCTGTTCCCATACAGCAGGTGGGGGTCCTGTTCCCATACACCAGGTGGGGGTCCTGTTCCCATACAGCAGGTGGGGGTCCTGTTCCCACACAGCAGGTGGGGGTCCTGTTCCCATACACCATGTGGGGGTCCTGTTCCCATACACCATGTGGGGGTCCTGTTCCCATACAGCAGGTGGGGGTCCTGTTCCCATACACCATGTGGGGGTCCTGTTCCCATACACCATGTGGGGGTCCTGTCCTCTTACAGCAGGTGGGGGTCCTGTTCCCATACACCATGTGGGGGTCCTGTTCCTATACACCATGTGGGGTCCTGTCCTCTTACAGCAGGTGGGGGTTCTGTTCCCATACACCATGTGGGGGTACTGTTCCCATACAGCAGGTGGGGGTCCTGTCCTCTTACAGCAGGTGGGGGTTCTGTTCCCATACACCATGTGGGGGTACTGTTCCCATACAGCAGATGGGGGTCCTGTTCCCATACAGCAGTTGGGGGTCTTGTTCCCATACAGCAGGTGGGGTCCTGTCCCCATACAGCAGGTGGGGGTCCTGTCCCCATACAGCAGATGGGGGTCCTGTCCCCATGCACCATGTGGGGGTCCTGTTCCCATACAGCAGATGGGGGTCCTGTCCCCATACACCAGGTGGGGGTCCTGTCCCCATACACCAGGTGGGGGTCCTGTCCCCATACACCAGGTGGGGGTCCTGTCCCCATACACCAGGTGGGGGTCCTATCCCCATACACCAGGTGGGGGTCCTGTCCCCATACAGCAGGTGGGGGTCCTGTTCCCATACAGCAGATGGGGGTCCTGTCCCCATACACCAGGTGGGGGTCCTGCCCCCATACACCAGGTGGGGGTCCTGTCCCCATACACCAGGTGGGGGTCCTGTCCCCATACACCAGGTGGGGGTCCTGTCCCCATACACCAGGTGGGGGTCCTGTCCCCATACACCAGGTGGGGGTCCTGTCCCCATACAGCAGGTGGGGGTCCTGTTCCCATACAGCAGATGGGGGTCCTGTCCCCATACACCAGGTGGGGTCCTGTCCCCATACACCAGGTGGGGGTCCTGTCCCCATACAGCAGGTGGGGGTTCTGTTCCCATACAGCAGGTGGGGTCCTGTCCCCATACAGCAGGTGGGGGTCCTGTTCCCATACAGCTGACTAAAAACTGAATGCTGGTTTAAACTCTGGTTTGGAACCAATGGGGTCAAAACATTAGCTAGCTACAACATGTAATAATTAACCAGAGGTAATTGACATTAGCTAGCTACAACATGTAATAATTGACCAGAGGTAATTGACATTAGCTAGCTACAACATGTAATCATTGACCAGAGGTAATTGACATTAGCTAGCTGAAATTAGCCAGTTAGCTAGCAAACATTCCTTGACATTCTTCTCCCTAAAGAATTCAGAACAGGGACTACGACTTAGCAGGAGTTTGTTGTGTACATTTCGAGAAACTGTAGTTGTTTTCCAGTAAGTGTTGTTGTGTAGCTACCAGTCTGTCCTGGAATGGAATGTTGATGTGGTAGTAGCTGTTCAGAACCGTTCCAGAACGGAATGTGGATGTGGGTGGTAGTAGTCATGCGGAAGTTATTGATACAAATAGGGCACCAGTTCCTCCAGGAACCATTTATGATGAGGAAGGTTAAAATATGAACCCATTGATTACTAAAGGTTCCCAGAGCAACTCTAAAGATGAAAAGGTTCTTGTTAGAATCTTTTTACATTTCAACTTTCCAATTAATCCCCAAATTCTTTTTTTTCTCTTAAAAAATTGTAACCTTTATTTAACTAGGCAAGTCAGTTTTAAGAACACATTCTTATTTACAATGACGGCGTCCCACGGCCAAACCTGGACGACGCTGGGCCAATTGTGCACTGCCCTATGGGACTCCCAGTCACGGCCGGTTGGGATACAGCCTGCATTCTTAGTGTGTTCTTCTGAAATAGATTTTCCTCATGTCATGTTTCTTTACACCTGTCTAAAATAAATAATATAGTTATTGTGATGGTGTAGAATTTATTACATGGATTTATTAGACTTTTTAAAATGTAAAACAAAGGTCTGTGTATCAGCTTGTAGGATATGAGTGGAATCCAGGAGATGCTTAATGTGTTGATGTTGATTAAGGGTCAATTACCATGAGACTGGCAGTCTGCATGACAATGACCGGCTGACAAAATGTCATGATCGACACTGCTGTAGGTAACATCAATAAGGGATCATAGCTTTCACCTGGATTCACCTGGTCAGTCTATGTCATGACCCACACAGCCCTAGGTGACATCAATAAGGGATCATAGCTTTCACCTGGATTCACCTGGTCAGTCTGTCATGGAAAAACTGGTTTTCCTAATGTTTTGTACACAGTGTATATCATGTGTATATAATAAACAAACTTGAAATGAGAAGGGAAGGGGAGGGGGGGGGGGAGGGCTGCCAGGAAGGGAGGGAAGGGGGAGGGCAGCCAGAAAGGGAGGGAAGGGGAGGGCAGCCAGGAAGGGAGGGAAGGGGGAGGGCAGCCAGAAAGGGAGGGAAGGGGAGGGCAGCCAGAAAGGGAGGGAAGGGGAGGGCAGCCAGAAAGGGAGGGAAGGGGGAGGGCAGCCAGGAAGGGAGGGAAGGGGAGGGCAGCTAGGAAGGGAGGGAAGGGTGGGCAGCCAGAAAGGGAGGGAAGGGGGAGGGCAGCCAGAAAGGGAGGGAAGGGGAGAGCAGCCAGGAAGGGAGGGAAGGGGAGGGCAGCCAGAAAGGGAGGGAAGGGGGAGGGCAGCCAGAAAGGTAGGGAAGGGGGAGGGCAGCCAGAAAGGGAGGGAAGGGGGAGGGCAGCCAGGAAGGGAGGGAAGGGGAGGGCAGCCAGAAAGGGAGGGAAGGGGGAGGGCAGCCAGAAAGGGAGGGAAGGGGCAGGGCAGCGAGGAAGGGAGGGAAGGGGGAGGGCAGCCAGGAAGGGAGGTAAGGGTGGGCAGCCAGAAAGGGAGGGAAGGGGGAGGGCAGCCAGAAAGGGAGGGAAGGGGGAGAGCAGCCAGGAAGGGAGGGAAGGGGAGGGCAGCCAGAAAGGGAGGGAAGGGGGAGGGCAGCCAGGAAGGGAGGGAAGGGGGAGGGCAGCCAGAAAGGGAGGGAAGGGGGAGGGCAGCGAGGAAGGGAGGGAAGGGGGAGGGCAGCCAGGAAGGGAGGGAAGGGTGGGCAGCCAGAAAGGGAGGGAAGGGGGAGAGCAGCCAGAAAGGGAGGGAAGGGGGAGAGCAGCCAGGAAGGGAGGGAAGGGGAGGGCAGCCAGAAAGGGAGGGAAGGGGAGGGCAGCCAGAAAGGGAGGGAAGGGGGAGGGCAGCCAGAAAGGTAGGGAAGGGGGGGCAGCCAGAAAGGGAGGGAAGGGGGAGGGCAGCCAGAAAGGGAGGGAAGGGGGAGGGCAGCCAGGAGGGGAGGGAAGGGTGGGCAGCCAGAAAGGGAGGGAAGGGGGAGGGCAGCCAGAAAGGGAGGGAAGGGAGAGAGCAGCCAGGAAGGGAGGGAAGGGGAGGGCAGCCAGAAAGGGAGGGAAGGGGGAGGGCAGCCAGGAAGGGAGGGAAGGGGGAGGGCAGCCAGAAAGGGAGGGAAGGGGGAGGGCAGCCAGAAAGGGAGGGAAGGGGGAGGGCAGCGAGGAAGGGAGGGAAGGGGGAGGGCAGCCAGGAGGGGAGGGAAGGGTGGGCAGCCAGAAAGGGAGGGAAGGGGAGGGCAGCCAGAAAGGGAGGGAAGGGGGAGAGCAGCCAGGAAGGGAGGGAAGGGGAGGGCAGCCAGAAAGGGAGGGAAGGGGGAGGGCAGCCAGAAAGGTAGGGAAGGGGGAGGGCAGCCAGAAAGGGAGGGAAGGGGGAGGACAGCCATGACTCAAAAGTCTTGTGAAATTTGACTCCGGTGTGGCAGTAATACAGTCACCACAACAGCCCAACACAGGTCCAAAATAAGTCACCACAACACCACAACAGCCCAACACAGGCCCAAAATAAATTAAGCTACCACAGTATCCCCTTGACCTTTTTGGATCTGAAAACTAAAGCGATACACCAGACAAGACACAGAGACAGCAACAGACTATGATATGATGGAGAGAGACACCAGACAAGACACAGAGACAGCAACAGAAGAATAGGATGTGATGGAGAGAGAAAGTTTGGCTCATTGGACAGGTCAGAGTCCATGTTTGAAGATGTTGAGGGTTTTTGACAAAACACTGGTGTTGTATTCATGGATTTAGCTGTTGAAATTCCGTCCCGGACCCCCCTACTGGCTATGGGCTAAGCCACCAATGTCTTCAAATCCTAGGGGAAAGAGGAGCTGCTACCCCTGGGGAGAGAGGAGCTGCTATCCATGGGGAGAGAGGAGCTGCTACCCCTGGGAGAGAGGAGCTGCTACCCCTGGGAGAGAGGAGCTGCTACCCCTGGTGAGAGAGGAACTGCTACTCCTGGTTAGAGAGGAGCTGCTACCCCTGGGGTGAGAGGAGCTGAGAGGAGCTGCTACCCCTGGGGAGAGGGGAGCTGCTACCCCTACATTTACATTACATTACATTTACATTTAAGTCATTTAGCAGACGCTCTTATCCAGAGCGACTTACAAATTGGTGCTTTCACCTTATGACATCCAGTGGAACAGCCACTTTACAATAGTGCATCTAGGTCTTTTAAGGGGGGAGAAGGATTACTTTATCCTATCCTAGGTATTCCTTAAAGAGGTGGGGTTTCAGGTGTCTCCGGAAGGTGGTGATTGACTCCGCTGTCCTGGCGTCGTGAGGGAGTTTGTTCCACCATTGGGGGGCCAGAGCAGCGAACAGTTTTGACTGGGCTGAGCGGGAACTGTACTTCCTCAGTGGTAGGGAGGCGAGCAGGCCAGAGGTGGATGAACGCAGTGCCCTTGTTTGGGTGTAAGGCCTGATCAGAGCCTGGAGGTACTGAGGTGCCGTTCCCCTCACAGCTCCGTAGGCAAGCACCATGGTCTTGTAGCTGCTACCCCTGGGGAGTGAGGAGCAGCAACCAGGAGAGACTGTGACCCTGCTCGGGAAGAGTGTTTGGTGTTTGCTGGGGCACATTTGGCAGGAGCTTCAGTGATGAAGACTGCTGAACTTGCTGATGTTTCACAATATGCCATGTCTCAGTCACCAGGTCTCAACACAATATGCCATGTCTCAGTCACCAGGTCTCAACACAATATGCCATGTCTCAGTCACCAGGTCTCAACACAATATGCCATGGCCGTCTCAGTCAACAGGTCTCAACACAATATGCCATGGCCGTCTCAGTCACCAGGTCTCAACACAATATGCCATGGCCGTCTCAGTCACCAGGTCTCAACACAATTGAACACAACCATCAACAAAACACCAAATGATGGAATTTCTTGTGGAATAATGATGACACATCCCTCCAATAGAATTCCAGACAGTTGTAGAATGTATTCCAAAGCACATTGTAAGAGCTATTAAGAGAGAGGGAGGGAGAGAGAACAGGCAGAACCTGATATGTAAATGAGCAGAGCAAACAAAAGCAACTTTCGACGACCGAATGATCATTCAGACTCTGTTTCTATTGAGAGATAAAAGGTAAGACGACGATTGTTGTGTGTATTCATATAGTTGATGATATTGTTATGTGTATTCATATAGTTGATGATATTGTTGTGTGTATTCATATAGTTGATGATATTGTTGTGTGTATTCATATAGTTGATGATATTGTTATATTCATATAGTTGATGATATTGTTATGTGTATTCATATAGTTGATGATATTTCTGGTGGACAGTGTTATAATAGTCTCCTTACTCTCCGTAAAATGTTTGATATAAATTAGATGCGTGGGGTGAATTCGTTCTGTGCCCATCTGTGTGCCCCAGGGTGATCACTCCTACACTATCTAGAATCTGAAAGGTTTTTTTGGCTGTCCCCATAGGTTAACCCTTTATTCTAAGAGTGTACTGTATCATATTTCTATAGACCAGGGTGATCTCCTACTGTATCATAGGCCTATAGACCAGGGTGATCTCCTACTGTATCATAGGCCTATAGACCAGGGTGATCTCCTACTGTATCATAGGTGTATGGACCAGGGTGATCTACTACTGTATCATGGGTCTATAGACCAGGGTGATCTCCTACTGTATCATAGGTCTATAGACCAGGGTGATCTCCTACTGTATCATAGGTCTATAGACCAGGGTGATCTCCTACTGTATCATAGGTCTATAGACCAGGGTGATCTCCTACTGTATAGAAGAAAAAGAAACGCACACCTATTCAGACGAGGTGCTGGCTAGCGGAATAGAAACTTGAAAATGAAAGAGAGCCACACACTCTAGGTGCTCAGATGCAAAAAAAAATGTAATACCAACGTTTCGACAGCCAAACTGTCTTCATCAGGGTATAATCACAAACACTGCGGGATGACTCGTTTATATAGTGTCAAAAGACACAGGTGTCTGTAATCATGGCCAAGAGTGGCCTAATATCATTGGTTAATAATCAAATATTAAAATGTCATACAAAGAACAGCATACAAAGAACAAATGGATAGCATACGATCATAGATTAATTTGACTACACAAGTTTACAAACAATTACAATGGCAAAGTCACAATAATCACAAGAATGGCTTCAGGTCAAAGACTACGTTGAGACCGAAGGGCGCAAGGGTCTTTAAATTAAAGATCCAGGCAGCCTCTCATTTTAACAATACATTATCAAGGTCACCCCCTCTCCTAGGGAGGGTGACATGTTCGATGCCAATATAACGCAGAGACAAAATCGAATGGCCTGCCTCCAAGAAGTGGGCCGCAACTGGATAAGTAAAGTTTTTACA
This sequence comes from Oncorhynchus nerka, assembly GCF_034236695.1. Lineage (NCBI taxonomy): Eukaryota > Metazoa > Chordata > Actinopteri > Salmoniformes > Salmonidae > Oncorhynchus > Oncorhynchus nerka. Next base: position 13,836 of record NW_027040156.1, read on the forward strand.
CCTAATGGTGCTACGATGCTCTGAGATACATACTTTTAATTCGCGCTTTGTTTTACCTACATCATTTTTACCACAAGGACAAGTTATAAGATAAATAACTGCCTTAGTGGAGCACGTAATAACACCTTTTATTGGGATCGATTTCCCTGTTTGTGGGTGTTTGAAGGATCTACATTTATAAGTGCCATTGCATTGAGCACAGCCATTACATTTGTAATTTCCATCCAGTAGGGGCGCAAATAGACGTTGTTCAGGAAAGATTTAGATGCACTACTGTTCCACTGGATGTCATAAGGTGAATGCACCAATTTGTAAGTCGCTCTGGATAAGAGCGTCTGCTAAATGACTTAAATGTAAATGTAATGTAATATCTTGGGGTGGTAAATCAGAGTTTACCAATTGGTCTCTGAGATTTCTGCCCCTCGAGAATACGACCAAGGGAAGGTCCAAAAACACATTACCGAGACTATCATCGGATTTTAGGATGTGCCAATGTTTGTGAACTATTCCCTTAATTTGTTCAGAGCACTTTGAATAGCGGGTAGTTAGAATGCGTCTTTTTGCGAGACTGACCTTGAAAAAGGTCATGTTTTGTTTAGAATTTTCTCAATGGCAATATTAATCTGATCATTCTTGTAGCCCCTCTCCTTGAACTTTCTTTGCGTCTCAGCCATATTTCTGTCGAAATCTGATTGTTTTTTGCAAATTCTTTTGATTCGACAGAATTGGCTGTAGGGCAAACTCTTTTTCAAGGGAAGTGGGTGACAACTATCAGCCCTCAACAAACTGTTAGGATCAGTAGGTTTCCTGTAAAGATCAGTGTATAGAACATTATCTTCACACAAGATCAGAAGATCAAGAAAACTGATTTGACGTGTATCAGATTGCATATAGCCAAAGTCCAGTTCATTGGTTAGTTTTCATCAGTTCATTGAATATGCCATCATCATTAACAGCTGTTTGTAGAGCTGTGCGTTTGTCTTTAATCGTGTTATCCATTTCAATAAAAATCCTTCTTCAACTGGTCAACAATTAATGTCATTAAATCAATAGACCATTTGTTCAGGATGGCACACCAGCGCTCACAGTAATCATCTGTGGCTGTCCCAATGATGGTTATTTTTGCCACCTGAGTCCCCGTGGAATAATGCCTTGACGCACATAATCACTAAGAGTGACTATATGTAGATGCGTTCTCGTCTGGCACTTAGATAAATGTAACAGTTCTTTGGAGAGGTCAGAATTACCTCCCGGCATGTCAAAAAGGGACTCCAAAATAATGATCTTATCACGCTCCCTTTGGCTATATTCAAAGTAATCTTGTATGGGTCTATGACCAGTGTCAGGAAAATAATTATCATTCGGCATCTCCTACTGTATCATAGGTCTATAGACCAGGGTGATCTCCTACTGTATCATAGGTCTATGGACCAGGGTGATCTCCTACTGTATCATAGGTCTATAGACCAGGGTGATCTCCTACTGTATCATAGGTCTATGGACCAGGGTGATCTCCTACTGTATCATAGGTCTATGGACCAGGGTGATCTCCTACTGTATCATAGGTCTATAGACCAGGGTGATATCCTACTGTATCATAGGTCTATAGACCAGGGTGATCTCCTACTGTATCATAGGTCTATAGACCAGGGTGATCTCCTACTGTATCATAGGTCTATAGACCAGGACCAGTGATCTCCTACTGTATCATAGGTCTATAGACCAGGGTGATCTCCTACTGTATCATAGGTCTATAGACCAGGGTGATCTCCTACTGTATCATAGGTCTATAGACCAGGGTGATCTCCTACTGTATCATAGGTCTATAGACCAGGGTGATCTCCTACTGTATCATAGGTCTATAGACCAGGATCTCCTACTGTGATCTCCTACTGTATCATAGGTCTATAGACCAGGGTGATCTCCTACTGTATCATAGGTCTATAGACCAGGGTGATCTCCTACTGTATCATAGGTCTATAGACCAGGGTGATCTCCTACTGTATCATAGGTCTATAGACCAGGGTGATCTCCTACTGTATCATAGGTCTATAGACCAGGGTGATCTCCTACTGTATCATAGGTCTATAGACCAGGGTGATCTCCTACTGTATCATAGGTCTATAGACCAGGGTGATCTCCTACTGTATCATAGGTCTATAGACCAGGGTGATCTCCTACTGTATCATAGGTCTATAGACCAGGGTGATCTCCTACTGTATCATAGGTCTATAGACCAGGGTGATCTCCTACTGTATCATAGGTCTATAGACCAGGGTGATCTCCTACTGTATCATAGGTCTATAGACCAGGGTGATCTCCTACTGTATCATAGGTCTATAGACCAGGGTGATCTCCTACTGTATCATAGGTCTATAGACCAGGGTGATCTCCTACTGTATCATAGGTCTATAGACCAGGGTGATCTCCTACTGTATCATAGGTCTATAGACCAGGGTGATCTCCTACTGTATCATAGGTCTATAGACCAGGGTGATCTCCTACTGTATCATAGGTCTATAGACCAGGGTGATCTCCTACTGTATCATAGGTCTATAGACCAGGGTGATCTCCTACTGTATCATAGGTCTATAGACCAGGGTGATCTCCTACTGTATCATAGGTCTATAGACCAGGGTGATCTCCTACTGTATCATAGGTCTATAGACCAGGGTGATCTCCTACTGTATCATAGGTCTATAGACCAGGGTGATCTCCTACTGTATCATAGGTCTATAGACCAGGGTGATCTCCTACTGTATCATAGGTCTATAGACCAGGGTGATCTCCTACTGTATCATAGGTCTATAGACCAGGGTGATCTCCTACTGTATCATAGGTCTATAGACCAGGGTGATCTCCTACTGTATCATAGGTCTATAGACCAGGGTGATCTCCTACTGTATCATAGGTCTATAGACCAGGTGATCTCCTACTGTATCCTACTGTATCATAGGTCTATAGACCAGGGTGATCTCCTACTGTATCATAGGTCTATAGACCAGGGTGATCTCCTACTGTATCATAGGTCTATAGACCAGGGTGATCTCCTACTGTATCATAGGTCTATAGACCAGGGTGATCTCCTACTGTATCATAGGTCTATAGACCAGGGTGATCTCCTACTGTATCATAGGTCTATAGACCAGGGTGATCTCCTACTGTATCATAGGTCTATAGACCAGGGTGATCTCCTACTGTATCATCTAGGTCTATAGACCAGGGACCAGGGTGATCTCCTACTGTATCATAGGTCTATAGACCAGGGTGATCTCCTACTGTATCATAGGTCTATAGACCAGGGTGATCTCCTACTGTATCATAGGTCTATAGACCAGGGTGATCTCCTACTGTATCATAGGTCTATAGACCAGGGTGATCTCCTACTGTATCATAGGTCTATAGACCAGGGTGATCTCCTACTGTATCATAGGTCTATAGACCAGGGTGATCTCCTACTGTATCATAGGTCTATAGACCAGGGTGATCTCCTACTGTATCATAGGTCTATAGACCAGGGTGATCTCCTACTGTATCATAGGTCTATAGACCAGGGTGATCTCCTACTGTATCATAGGACCAGGGTCTACTGTATCATAGACTATAGACAGGGTGATCTCCTACTGTATCATAGGTCTATAGACCAGGGTGATCTCCTACTGTATCATAGGTCTATAGACCAGGGTGATCTCCTACTGTATCATAGGTCTATAGACCAGGGTGATCTCCTACTGTATCATAGGTCTATAGACCAGGGTGATCTCCTACTGTATCATAGGTCTATAGACCAGGGTGATCTCCTACTGTATCATAGGTCTATAGACCAGGGTGATCTCCTACTGTATCATAGGTCTATAGACCAGGGTGATCTCCTACTGTATCATAGGTCTATAGACCAGGGTGATCTCCTACTGTATCATAGGTCTATAGACCAGGGTGATCTCCTACTGTATCATAGGTCTATAGACCAGGGTGATCTCCTACTGTATCATAGGTCTATAGACCAGGGTGATCTCCTACTGTATCATAGGTCTATAGACCAGGGTGATCTCCTACTGTATCATAGGTCTATAGACCAGGGTGATCTCCTACTGTATCATAGGTCTATAGACCAGGGTGATCTCCTACTGTATCATAGGTCTATAGACCAGGGTGATCTCCTACTGTATCATAGGTCTATAGACCAGGGTGATCTCCTACTGTATCATAGGTCTATAGACCAGGGTGATCTCCTACTGTATCATAGGTCTATAGACCAGGGTGATCTCCTACTGTATCATAGGTCTATAGACCAGGGTGATCTCCTACTGTATCATAGGTCTATAGACCAGGGTGATCTCCTACTGTATCATAGGTCTATAGACCAGGGTGATCTCCTACTGTATCATAGGTCTATAGACCAGGGTGATCTCCTACTGTATCATAGGTCTCCTATAGACCAGGGTGATCTCCTACTGTATCATAGGTCTATAGACCAGGGTGATCTCCTACTGTATCATAGGTCTATAGACCAGGGTGATCTCCTACTGTATCATAGGTCTATAGACCAGGGTGATCTCCTACTGTATCATAGGTCTATAGACCAGGGTGATCTCCTACTGTATCATAGGTCTATAGACCAGGGTGATCTCCTACTGTATCATAGGTCTATAGACCAGGGTGATCTCCTACTGTATCATAGGTCTATAGACCAGGGTGATCTCCTACTGTATCATAGGTCTATAGACCAGGGTGATCTCCTACTGTATCATAGGTCTATAGACCAGGGTGATCTCCTACTGTATCATAGGTCTATAGACCAGGGTGATCTCCTACTGTATCATAGGTCTATAGACCAGGGTGATCTCCTACTGTATCATAGGTCTATAGACCAGGGTGATCTCCTACTGTATCATAGGTCTATAGACCAGGGTGATCTCCTACTGTATCATAGGTCTATAGACCAGGGTGATCTCCTACTGTATCATAGGTCTATAGATCCAGGGTCAGATCTCCTAGACCAGGGTGATCTCCTACTGTATCATAGGTCTATAGACCAGGGTGATCTCCTACTGTATCATAGGTCTATAGACCAGGGTGATCTCCTACTGTATCATAGGTCTATAGACCAGGGTGATCTCCTACTGGGTCTATAGACCAGGGTGATCTCCTACTGTATCATAGGTCTATAGACCAGGGTGATCTCCTACTGTATCATAGGTCTATAGACCAGGGTGATCTCCTACTGTATCATAGGTCTATAGACCAGGGTGATCTCCTACTGTATCATAGGTCTATAGACCAGGGTGATCTCCTACTGTATCATAGGTCTATAGACCAGGGTGATCTCCTACTGTATCATAGGTCTATAGACCAGGGTGATCTCCTACTGTATCATAGGTCTATAGACCAGGGTGATCTCCTACTGTATCATAGGTCTATAGACCACTGGGTCTATAGACCAGGGTGATCTCCTACTGTATCATAGGTCTATAGACCAGGGTGATCTCCTACTGTATCATAGGTCTATAGACCAGGGTGATCTCCTACTGTATCATAGGTCTATAGACCAGGGTGATCTCCTACTGTATCATAGGTCTATAGACCAGGGTGATCTCCTACTGTATCATAGGTCTATAGACCAGGGTGATCTCCTACTGTATCATAGGTCTATAGACCAGGGTGATCTCCTACTGTATCATAGGTCTGACCAGGATTTTCTTCAGAAAACTCAACAAGCAGCAAACACATGTTTTTCTTGTTATTATTCTTTTCACTCAGTGTGAAAGAGAGACAAATACATATTGTGGAAAGCCTAACAACACATAACACTTCCTCAAAACAGGTTGTGTGTATTCATTAGTGGCAACCGTAGCAAAACGTTTGGCAACAGAATCCATTTAGGTCACGTTGTACAGCATTTGGAGTAAACTGTTTATGCAACATTTTAAAACTGTTGGCTGTGGAGTAAACTAATGAATACAACCCAAGCTGTTGAAACCTGAACGTTAACACTATTTATACTGATACTGGGTTAACACTATTTATACTGATACTGGGTTAACACTATTTATACTGATACTGGGTTAACACTGTTTATACTGATACTGGGTTAACCCTATTGATACTGATACTGGGTTAACACTATTTAAACTGATACTGAGTTTACCCTATTGATACTGATACTGGGTTAACACTATTGATACTGATACTGGGTTAACACTATTTATACTGATACTGGGTTAACACTATTGATACTGATTCTGGGTTAACACTATTTATACTGATACTGATATTGGGTTAACCCTGTTTATACTGATACTGGGTCATCACTATTGATACTAATACTGGGTTAACACTATTTATACTGATACTGATACTGGGTTAACACAATTTATACTCATACTGGGATAACACTATTTATACTGATACTGGGTTAACACTGTTTAAACTGGGTTAACCCTGTTTATACTGATACTGGGTTAAACCCTATTTATACTGATACTGGGTTAACACTATTGATACTGATACTGGGTTAACCCTATTTATACTGATACTGGGTTAACACTATTTATACTGATACTGGGTTAACACTGTTTAAACTGGGTTAACCCTGTTTATACTGATACTGGGTTAACACTATTTATACTGATACTGGGTTAACACTATTGATACTGATACTGGGTTAACCCTATTTATACTGATACTGGGTTAACACTATTTATACTGATACTGGGTTAACACTATTCATACTGGGTTAACCTATTTATACTGATACTGGGTTAACCCTATTTATACTGACACTGGGTTAACATTATTTATACTAGGTTAACACTGTTTATACTGATACTGGGTTAACACTATTTAAACTGATACTGAGTTTACCCTGTTTATACTGATACTGATACTGGGTTAACACTATTTATACTGATACTGTGTTAACACTATTGATACTGATACTGGGTTAACACTATTTATACTGATACTGGGTTAACACTGTTTATACTGATAACTGATACTGGGGTTAACCCTGTTTATACTGATACTGGCTCAACACTATTGATACTGATACTGATACTGGGTTAACACTGTTTATACTGATACTGGGTTAACACTATTGATACTGATACTGGGTTAACACTATTTATACTGATACTGGGTTAACCCTATTGATACTGATACTGATACTGGGTTAACCCTATTTATACTGATACTGGGTTAACCCTATTGATACTGATACTGGGTTAACCCTATTTATACTGATACTATTAACACTATTTATACTGATACTGGGTTAACACTATTGATACTGATACTGGGTTAACACTATTTATACTGATACTGATACTGGGTTAACCCTATTGATACTGATACTGGGTTAACCCTATTGATACTGATACTAGTTAACACTATTTATACTGATACTGATACTGGGTTAACACTATTTATACTGATACTGATACTGGGTTAACCCTATTGATACTGATACTGGGTTAACCCTATTGATACTGATACTGGGTTAACACTATTTATACTGATACTGATACTGATACTGGTTAACCCTATTGATACTGATACTGGGTTAACCCTGTTTATACTGATACTGGGTTAACACTATTGATGTGATGCTTGGGGTGTTTTCCTTTTACAGGGTTCACTGCCCCGATACTGTTTAACTACAATGTTAATACCACAGGCTGTTTATACTGATACTGGGTTAACACTACAATATTAATACCACAGGCTGTTTATACTGATACTGGGTTAACACTACAATATTAATACCACAGGCTGTTTATACTGATACTGGGTTAACACTATTTAATATACTGATACTGGCTATACTGACCCTATTGATACATACCACAGGCTGTTTATACTGATACTGGGTTAACACTATTTATACCACAGGCTGATACTGATACTGGGTTAACACTACAATTTATACTGATACCACAGGCTGTTTATACTGATACTGGGTTAACACTACAATATTAATACCACAGGCTGTTTATACTGATACTGATACTGGGCTGTTTATACTGATACTGGGTTAACAATATTAATACCACAGGCTGTTTATACTGATACTGGGTTAACACTACAATATTAATACCACAGGCTGTTTATACTGATACTGGGTTAACACTACAATATTAATACCACAGGCTGTTTATACTGATACTGGGTTAACACTACAATATTAATACCACAGGCTGTTTATACTGATACTGGGTTAACACTACAATATTAATACCACAGGCTGTTTATACTGATACTGGGTTAACACTACAATATTAATACCACAGGCTGTTTATACTGATACTGGGTTAACACTACAATATTAATACCACAGGCTGTTTATACTGATACTGGGTTAACACTACAATATTAATACCACAGGCTGTTTATACTGATACTGGGTTAACACTACAATATTAATACCACAGGCTGTTTATACTGATACTGGGTTAACACTACAATATTAATACCACAGGCTGTTTATACTGATACTGGGTTAACACTACAATATTAATACCACAGGCTGTTTATACTGATACTGGGTTAACACTACAATATTAATACCACAGGCTGTTTATACTGATACTGGGTTAACACTACAATATTAATACCACAGGCTGTTTATACTGATTAACACCACAATATTAATACCACAGGCTGTTAACACTACAATATTAATACCACAGGCTGCCCAACATCTATTGAACATAGAGACATAATAATATGATGGAAAGTGTTTTTGTATAATATCAGTAAGAGTTGATTTAGAGTTTTCTTCTGGGTTCAGAGTTGGGAGATAACCAGTCCCAACTTCCATTGGGAGATAACCAGTCCCTTCTTAGAGTTGGGAGATAACCAGTCCCTGTCTCAGAGTTGGGAGATAACCAGTCCCTGTCTCAGAGTTGGGAGATAACCAGTCCCTGTCTCAGAGTTGGGAGATAACCAGTCCCTGTCTCAGAGTTGGGAGATAACCAGTCCCTGTCTCAGAGTTGGGAGATTACCAGTCCCAGTTTAAATCACCATGACAACCATGTCATTATTTCTCCAGAGCAGCAAGGGAATCTAGAGACTCAACCTTTGTAGAATCACAATCACCTTTATTCACCAAGTACATTTGCATATACAGATGTAGGATCTCAATTTGAGCCAGTTTACTACAGCAGGAAAATATTCCTGCAGCAAAAGGAAATGTGAATTATTATGTGAATTATAATTAACGGACATTTTTCTAGGGTTTGATACATTTTTTGTTTGGGAAACTCAAGTCTGAAATTTCTAAATGGAAATTACAAACTTCAGAAGCCTTTTTAAGTCTCAAATACACTACAAGTTGATATGGTGCTGCTAGTGATAGTTCAGAGATACATTACAAGTTGATATGGTGCTGCTAGTGATAGTTCAGAGATACACTACAAGTTGATATGGTGCTGCTAGTGATAGTTCAGAGATACATTACAAGTTGATATGGTGCTGCTAGTGATAGTTCAGAGATACACTACAAGTTGGGAAGACGCTATGATGTGCAGCAACGTGATAGTTCAGAGATACAAACATCTACAAAGAGTGATATGGTGCTGCTGTGATAGTTCAGGAACTCAAATCCTTCTGTTCACCTGATTTAGAATTCCTAGCTGCAAATAGACCGATATCTTCCAAGAGAATACACTACAAGTTGATATGGTGCCTCTAGTGATAGTTCAAACTGAGAAACCATACACTACAAGTTGATATGGTGCTGCTAGTGATAGTTCAGAGATATACAAGTTGATACCCCAGGGGTGCCTCTAGTGATAGTTCAGAGATACACTACAAGTTGATATGGTGCTGCTAGTGATAGTTCAGAGATACATTACAAGTTGATATGGTGCCTCTAGTGATAGTTCAGAGATACATTACAAGTTGATATGGTGCCTCTAGTGATAGTTCAGAGATACACTACAAGTTGATATGGTGCTGCTAGTGATAGTTCAGAGATACACTACAAGTTGATATGGTGCCTCTAGTGATAGTTCAGAGATACACTACAAGTTGATATGGTGCTGCTAGTGATAGTTCAGAGATACACTACAAGTTGATATGGTGCTGCTAGTTATAGTTCAGAGATACATTACAAGTTGATATGGTGCCTCTAGTGATAGTTCAGAGATACACTACAAGTTGATATGGTGCTGCTAGTGATAGTTCAGAGATAATCATTACAAGTTGATATGGTGCCTCTAGTGATAGTTCAGAGATACACTACAAGTTGATATGGTGCTGCTAGTGATAGTTAATCTCAACCTCAGGAGGCCGTCTACAGAGATACATTACAAGTTGATATGGTGCTGCTAGTGATAGTTCAGAGATACATTACAAGTTGATATGGTGCCTCTAGTGATAGTTCAGAGATACATTAACAAGTTGATATGGTGCTGCTAGTGATAGTTCAGAGATACATTACAACTGGGTTGATATGGTGCTGCCCCCAGGTGATAGTTCAGAGATACACTACAAGTTGATATGGTGCTGTACTAGTGATAGTTCAGACGATCCATTACAAGTTGATATGGTGCACAACAGTGGTAGGCTAGTTCAGAGATACATTACAAGTTGATATGGTGCTGCTAGTGATAGTTCAGAGATACACTACACTCAACGTTGATATGGTGCTGCTAGTGATAGTTCAGAGATACACCCCTATCCACATCGTTGATATGGTGCTGCTAGTGATAGTTCAGAGATACATTACAAGTTGATATGGTGCTGCTAGTTATAGTTCAGAGATACATTACAAGTTGATATGGTGCTGCTAGTTATAGTTCAGAGATACACAACGCATCACAAGTTGATATGGTGCTAGTGATAGTTCAGAGATACACTACAAGTTGATATGGTGCTGCTAGTGATAGTTCAGAGATACAACTACAGCCAGTTGATATGGGAATTGATGCTAAATGTGATAGTATCACTAGCCATTTAAACAAGCTTTATATAATGTTACTTACCCTACATTTACGTATATACATTGCATTGCAGTTATTCTGCAGTTTGTTTACTTTGTTTACTTGTCTAGATCAAATATAAGATCCTACATCTGTACACATACTTTACATGTGTGACATGGTTGCTAGTTAGATAGTGATAACTAGACAACATTTAGAGACAGAATACAGACAGTGAGAGATTTACACTAAGATATTGCTGCTACAATAGTTATACACAACTTGAGGTAGTGATAGTTCAGAGATACATAGAGCTGCTAGTGATAGTTCAGAGATACACACAAGTTGATATGGTGCTGCTAGGATAGTTCAGAGATACATAGAGCTATAAGAGAATGAACAGTGAAGATATACACAACTACACTGGTGAGGTGCTGCTAGTGATAGTTCATAGAGCAGATAAGACAGGATAGTTTACACTAGTTTTACATTTCTTGCATACACAACTAGGCAGACTGAGCATAGAGCTATAAGACAATGAACAGTGGATATACACAACTAGGTAGTGAGCATAGAGCTATAAGACAATGAACAGTGGATATACACAACTAGGTAGTGAACATAGAGCTATAAGAGAATGAACAGTGGATATACACAACTAGATAGACTGAGAGTAGAGCTATAAGACAATGAACAGTGGATATACACAACTAGATAGACTGAGAGTAGAGCTATAAGACAATGAACAGTGGATATACACAACTAGGTAGTGAGCATAGAGCTATAAGAGAATGAACAGTGGATATACACATATACAGTACAGTGGATATACACAACTAGGTAGTGAGCATAGAGCTATAAGACAATGAACAGTGGATATACACAACTAGATAGTGAGCATAGAGCTATAAGAGAATGAACAGTGGATATACACAACTAGGTAGTGAGCATAGAGCTATAAGAGAATGAACAGTGAACACATATTCAGTACAGTGGATATACAGTTGATATACAGTACAGTGACTATACAGTTGATATACAGTACAGTGGATATACACATATACAGTACAGTGGATATATAGTTGATATACAGTACAGTGGATATACAGTTGATATATAGTACAGTTGATATACAGTACAGTGGATATATTCACATATATCAGATATACAGTAGTGGATATATAGTTGATATACAGTACAGTGGATATATAGTTGATATACAGTACAGTGATATACAGTTGATATACAGTACAGTGGATATACACATATACAGTACAGTGGATATACAGTTGATATACAGTACAGTGACTATACAGTTGATTTACAGTACAGTGGATACACAGTTGATATACAGTACAGTGACTATACAGTTGATATACAGTACAGTGGATACACAGTTGATATATAGTACAGTTGATACACAGTTGATATATAGTACAGTTGATATAGTACAGTTGATATACAGTACAGTTTGTATACAGTTGATATACAGTACAGTGGATATATGGTTGATAAACCTTACCGTGGATATACAGTTGATAAACAGTATAGTGTATATGCAGATATACAGTACAGTGGATATACACAACTAGGTAGTGAGCATAGAGCTATAAGAGAATGAACAGTGGATATACACAACTAGGTAGTGAGCATAGAGCTATAAGAGAATGAACAGTGGATATACACAACTAGGTAGAGTGAGCATAGAGCTATAAGAGAATGAACAGTGGATATACACAACTAGGTAGAGTGAGCATAGAGCTATAAGAGAATGAACAGTGGATATACACAACTAGGTAGAGTGAGCATAGAGCTATAAGAGAATGAACAGTGGATATACACAACTAGGTAGTGAGCATAGAGCTATAAGAGAATGAACAGTGGATATACAACTAGGTAGTGAGCATAGAGCTATAAGAGAATGAAAGTGGATATACACAACTAGGTAGTGAGCATAGAGCTATAAGACAATGAACAGTGGATATACCCAACTAGGTAGTGAGCATAGAGCTATAAGAGAATGAACAGTGGATATACACAACTAGGTAGTGAGCATAGAGCTATAAGACAATGAACAGTGGATATACACAACTAGGTAGTGAGCATAGAGCTATAAGACAATGAACAGTTGATATACAGTTGATATACAGTACAGTGGCTATACAGTTGATATACAGTACAGTGGATATACAGTTGATATACAGTACAGTGGCTATACAGTGATATACAGTAGAGTTGATATACAGTACAGTGGATATACAGTTTATATACAGTACAGTGGATATACAGTTGATATATAGTACAGTGGATATACAGTTTATATACAGTTGATATACAGTTTATATACAGTGGATATACAGTTTATATACAGTTGATATACATTACAGTTGATATACAGTACAGTGGATATACAGTACAGTGGATATACAGTTTATATACAGTTGATATACATTACAGTTGATATACAGTACAGTGGATATACAGTTTATATACAGTTGATATATAGTACAGTGGCTATACAGTTGATATACAGTACAGTGGCTATACAGTTGATATACAGTACAGTGGATATACAGTTGATATATAGTACAGTGGCTATACAGTTGATATACAGTACAGTGGCTATACAGTTGATATACAGTACAGTATAAATATATTTCAGATATACAGTGGATATACAGTTGATATACAATAGATGTCCACATTTACAGTATCAGTATAAATATATTTAAGAGAGATGAACAGAGAGCTAATGCAGTATAGTTCAGTTATTTAGTGTCCAGTTCAGAGATGGCTTGATGTGGTTTGCAGCGTAGAGTGTATAGTCCTTTAGTCTTTATGGACCAGATGGCCAGTTGGTGAGGGCCACAGCATAGTCCTTTAGTCTTTATGGACCAGATGGCGAGTTGGTGAGGGCCACAGCATAGTCCTTTAGTCTCTATGGGCCACAGCATAGTCCTTTAGTCTCTATGGGCCAGGTGGTCAGTTGGCGAGGGCCACAGCATAGTCCTTTAGTCTCTATGGGCCAGATGGTCAGTTGGTGAGGGCCACAGCATAGTCCTTTAGTCTCTATGGACCAGGTGACCAGTTGGCGAGGGCCACAGCATAGTCCTTTAGTCTCTATGGGCCAGATGGTCAGTTGGTGAGGGCCACAGCATAGTCCTTCAATCTCTATGGGCCACAGCATAGTCCTTTAGTCCTTTAGTCTCTATGGGCCAGATGGCCAGTTGGTGAGGAACACAGCATAGTCCTTTAGTCTCTATGGGCCAGATGGCCAGTTGGTGAGGAACACAGCATAGTCCTTTAGTCTCTATGGGCCAGATGGCCAGTTGGTGAGGAACACAGCATAGTCCTTTATTCTCTATGGGCCAGATGGCCAGTTGGTGAGGAATACAGCATAGTCCTTTAGTCTCTATGGGCCAGATGGCCAGTTGGTGAGGAACACAGCATAGTCCTTTAGTCTCTATGGGCCAGATGGCCAGTTGGTGAGAAACACAGCATAGTCCTTTAGTCTCTATGGGCCAGATGGCCAGTTGGTGAGGAACACAGCATAGTCCTTTAGTCTCTATGGGCCAGATGGCCAGTTGGTGAGGAACACAGCATAGTCCTTTAGTCTCTATGGGCCAGATGGCCAGTTGGTGAGGAACACAGCATAGTCCTTTAGTCTCTATGGGCCAGATGGCCAGTTGGTGAGGAACACAGCATAGTCCTTTAGTCACTATGGGCCAGATGGCCAGTTGGTGAGGAACACAGCATAGTCCTTTAGTCTCTATGGGCCAGATGGCCAGTTGGTGATGAACACAGCATAGTCCTTTAGTCTCTATGGACCAGATGGCCAGTTGGTGAGGAACACAGCATGGGGAAAGAAACTGTTCAGATTGGGGTCTATAACATCCAATCACTTAGGTTTACAGCAGCTGACAGTGGCAACTTCATTGATAATAAGTCAAACTGCCTTTTTCAGGTAAAGACATCATCTCTGTTCCGATGCAGGATCTTAATTGTATCACATTGTTGCAGGAAAAGTAAAACGTGTTCTGTGTACTGTATTTGAGTATTTCTGAAGATGATAAATTCCACTTTTCCATTTTAAAATTGTTCATTCATTATAATCCACATAATAATTCAAATGTCCTGTTGCTGCAGGATTATTTTATTTAGCAACCTGGGTCAAATTAAGATCAAACATCTGTAGCAATATGCAGTGGGGCAAAAAAGTATTTATTCAGCCACCAATTGGATATATATACCTCTCTAATGTATATGACTATATCAGGATATATATACCTCTCTCTAATGTATATGACTATATCAGGATATATATACCTCTCTAATGTATATGACTATATCAGGATATATATACCTCTCTAATGTATATGACTATATCAGGATATATATACCTCTCTAATGTATATGACTATATCAGGATATATATACCTCTCTCTAATGTATATGACTATATCAGGATATATATACCTCTCTCTAATGTATATGACTATATCAGGATATATATACCTCTCTCTAATGTATATGACTATATCAGGATATATATACCTCTCTAATGTATATGACTATATCAGGATATATATACCTCTCTAATGTATATGACTATATCAGGATATATATACCTCTCTCTAATGTATATGACTATATCAGGATATATATGGCTATATCAGGATATATATACCTCTCTAATGTATATGACTATATCAGGATATATATACCTCTCTCTAATGTATATGACTATATCAGGATATATATACCTTATTAATGTATATGAATATATATATACCTCTCTAATGTAGGATATATATACCTTATCTAATGTTATGACTGTATCAGGATATAACTACCTTAACAAACAGTGACTTATTATTATTATTATTATCAGGATTGCTGTATCAGGATATATATACCTCTCTAATGTATATGACTACCTTAACAGGACAGTGACTTATTATTATTATTATTATATATTGATTATATACTGTACTGTCTATAACTACCTTAACAAACAGTGACTTATTATTATTATTATTATTATTGTTGCTGTACTGTCTATAACTACCTTAACAAACAGTGACTTATTATTATTATTATTATTATTGTTGCTGTACTGTCTATAACTAAAAAACAAACAGTGACTTATTATTATTATTATTATTATTATTATTGTTGCTGTACTGTCTATAACTACCTTAACAAACAGTGACTTATTATTATTATTATTGTTGTGCTGTACT
>NW_027040156.1:32500-85000 GCF_034236695.1 Oncorhynchus nerka
GTACTGCAGGGGTTCTCAATCCGGGGTCTGTGGAGGTACTGCAGGGGTTCTCAATCCGGGGTCTGTGGAGGTACTGCAGGGGTTCCAACTTCTTGGCACCCTGACTGTACTGCAGTTGCAATGTAAGACATTTGATAGGATTTTTTACATGACAAAACCACTTTGCCTGCTCTTAGGTATTATTCCTAATATAATGGAATGCATGTTTTTAACCAATTTGATGGTCTGTTATTGCCAGAATATTGACAATTTTAACAATATTAACTCAACATTTTTATCTACACCTGTTTAACAACTCAAATATCTTTGGCATAGTAGGCATGAAGTCCCTTGCCAATAATGTTGCCTACAATGTTCATTTTCATTGAACACATATTACACCCCAGATACCTTCAATTGCCCAATTTATATCCATCCCCAATTTAGGATTATTTTTTAACAACATGATGTTGCGCTCCAAAGAGAGAACTTGAAATAACATGATGTAGATAATTAAATAACAACAAGATCAAAAGAAAAATAACATGTGTTTAGAAAATAATGTTTATTATTAGACTTATTCCTTCTAAACCAAAAAGGCTTCTATCACTTCCTTAATATATGGAATCAATAAAATTATATATATTTTTTGGTTCAGTGAAGAAGAACCTCTAGAGTTCTGATCAACAAAAGGTTCATGTTTTGAGGATGTGAATGAAGCAGCCCTCCAGTGGTCAGATCAATTCTGGTGTTTTTTCCTGCGCCCGGCCTGGGTTTGAACCAGCCACCCTTCGGTCACAGCTCCAACTCCAACCTGAGTTAATCTTCAGAAATAAGCATGAGTTAATCAGCAAAAATGAAGTCAAATGCTATGCATACATGGTATCACTTATTATGCAAATTATCATACATAACTCATTGCCAAAAGCACAAGACATACTGTTGCATGTAGGTCTATATTATTAATGGATTGATCACATAGAAATATAAAACATTATTTTTAACTACTGCAATGCAATTACATGTTGAACAGGAACCACTGACTCACTGCATTATTCTATAGTATTATCAAGACACCTGCTGTTAACTCTTAACTACTTAGGACACCTGCTGTTAGACAATCTGTTAACTAATTAGGACAGCTTCCCACGAGGTGTCCTAAAAACTACTTAAACCTCTGCTGACTAGGTGGGTAGGTAATTTCAGGCAATGGGTAGAAACTAGGTCATTTATACCCATAACCCATAAAATGTCTTTATTCTCAGTGTAACATTATACGACCAATTTTCTACTCAGACACTTTGGTCATATGGACAACAGATCTCAACATTTGTCATAAAAAAACTGAATGTTTGATCTCAAAATGTTGTCATAATTTTGTAAAAATGTTTGTTAAATCAGCAATAATAAAAAATGAATATTACTAAAATGTAACCCACTGTAAAATGTTTGTTTAGGTTATATGTGTTGCACTGTAAAGATGTCCGCGTTCTGGAACTGTCCGCGTCCCCGTACAGAACTGTCCGCGTCCACGTTCGGTGTGGATATTGTCCGGTTACGCGCAGAGTGGACTGAGGTGATCTTGGGGAATAACGACAGTTTGTTTTAGTGTTGAGACACCGAAGTTTATTGTTCAATTTGCTTTTTTTCTTTACGGTGAGGGACATTATGAGTGTAGCCAGATCCTTTTCACTCTCTATCCTCGTTTCATTTTGTGGTTCACCGGATTCATCATCATCGAGACGAGGGACAGACGAACGACCTGCTAGCTAGTCGGTACAGCTCGGTAATTAGCTAGCTACTCTACCAACAGCATCCTAGTTATCCTAGCTAGTCGGTACAGACTCGGTAATCTAGTTTTATTAATCTACCAACAGCATCCTAGTTATCCTAGCTAGTCGGTACAGCTCGGTAAACTAGTTTGCTAATCTACCAACAGCATCCTAGTTATTCTAGCTAGTCGGTACAGCTCGGTAATCTAGTTTGCTACTCTACCAACAGCATCCTAGTTATCCTAGCTAGTCGGTACAGCTCGGTAATCTAGTTTGCTAATCTACCAGCAGCATCCTAGTTACCATAGCTATCAGTACATCTCTATAAGCTGCATTTCTACTCTAGCCAGCAGCATTCCTAGTTAAATCCATAGCTCCACTAATCATCACCGGCTCCCCTGGTTGTTTCTGATGGAGTGTGTTTAAACCTCTGTGTCCAAGGACCGAACTTTTAGAATATTATTTTCAGGACGCCTCAATAGCAGGTATTGAACCCCGGGTAAATAATCACTAGTCAGAACCTCAACCTCAGTATACATTCATTATAAAAAATCATCTTAATATCTGATATTGTGAGTAAACAACCTCGAGTGCGTCTTCCAGCCCTCAATAAATCACATCATTCAACCCTCCCGGTTAGTAAATTTACCTCAACATGCCCCCGGAGAAGGCAGAGTAACGACACCAGCCTTTTAGCGGGGCTGACAGACTGACTACAACGCTCGCGTCGATAAATTAATCTCGTTATTAAAATGACACACTGCTCGCGCCTGCAACGAGCGTCTAGAAGTCAGTTCTATTTGTGGCTGTGTGTCCATGAAGAGTGACCAGTCTATGGATCCTCCTCTAAAATTTAGAAAGGGAGACTTTTCTACTGAACAAAGGTAAGAAGAACTCATGGGTCCTGGTCAGTGAGTTAAACAACACTGTCTCTAGTCATTTCTCCTCCCATTTTCCCATTTATTGTTGTTGTTTTCATAATCAATAGGCTAATAATTTTGTCCATTTTCATAGTCCTAAAACAATATTAAACAAACACAACATTCCCTCCCTGTGTGTGTGTGTGTGTGTGTGTGTGTGTGTGTGTGTGTGTGTGTGTGTGTGTGTGTGTGTGTGTGTGTGTGTGTGTGTGTGTGTGTGTGTGAACTCCCTGGATGAGGAGATGTAATCTCATGTTTTGTCCACAGAAACCAACAGGAGAGATCAGAGTCAGAGATTCTCAGTGACTCAGTACTGGTTCTCCTTATAGCCTCATTATTACCTCAACTACCCGGTACCCTGCACATTGACTCAGTACTGGTTCTCCTTATAGTCTCATTATTACCTCAACTACCTGGTACCCTGCACATTGACTCAGTACTGGTACTCCTTATAGTCTCATTATTACCTCAACTACCTGGTACCCTGCACATTGACTCAGTACTGGTTCTCCTTATAGTCTCATTATTACCTCAACTACCTGGTACCCTGCACATTGACTCAGTACTGGTACTCCTTATAGTCTCATTATTACCTCAACTACCCGGTACCCTGCACATTGACTCAATACTGGTTATCCTTATAGTCTCATTATTACCTCAACTACCTGGTACCCTGCACATTGACTCAGTACTGGTACTCCTTATAGTCTCATTATTACCTCAACTACCTGGTACCCTGCACATTGACTCAGTACTGGTACTCCTTATAGCCTCATTATTACCTCAACTACCTGGTACCCTGCACATTGACTCAGTACTGGTACTCCTTATAGTCTCATTATTACCTCAACTACCTGGTACCCTGCATATTGACTCAGTACTGGTTCTCCTTATAGTCTCATAATTTTTATTTTGTGTTACTATTTCCAAGGTTTAAGGGCAACGAGCACGTCTGGTGAACAGGGCAGAGTCCCATATCATCAGGCAAACCAGTAGAAACTGGATCAGCAGCACAACAAGGTATCACGTCCAGATCATGTATCAATACTGATAGTATAGAAAGAAAGGGAGCACTGCTCTCAGATCAGCTTTCTCCATTCAAATATTTCCTTAACATTATAATTATGTCACAATACTGACCACAAAGATTGAGGAGACTTATTCTAATGCTTACCCAATTAAAATGCAGTAAATCCCAGATTTGACATTGTGTTCATGTTACACATCATTAAATATAATGAGACAAATTACAGAGTAGCCTACAAGTAGCAAAATAGAACTCAATATATTGAACAATATGATTGAAATAGGCCTAAAGCCAACAGTTCATAGTTTAATGCAGTCATCTCGGTTTTCATTTGAAGCAAATTTGTAGAAGTCCCTTGTTTGAATCAATTGCAAAGACGTTGGCAACTTTGTTCTGAATTTATCGGTGTCACAGAGACTGATAAACCATGTGATTATATGTTTAGCAGAGATCTTCTGTGTATAAAGTCATGCGGAAGGGCAAAAATTATCTAACGACTCACTCAGCTGATCTACGAGTGGTGTTAGTTTACTCAGCTGTTCTAGTGG
Source organism: Oncorhynchus nerka (assembly GCF_034236695.1). Classification (NCBI taxonomy): domain Eukaryota; kingdom Metazoa; phylum Chordata; class Actinopteri; order Salmoniformes; family Salmonidae; genus Oncorhynchus; species Oncorhynchus nerka. Next base: position 36,747 of record NW_027040156.1, read on the forward strand.
TCTGAGGCAGGTGTTAGATTACTCAGCTGTTCTAGTGGTCTGAGGCAGGTGTTAGTTTACTCAGCTGTTCTAGTGGTCTGAGGCAGGTGTTATATTACTCAGCTGTTCTAGTGGTCTGAGGCAGGTGTTAGTTTACTCAGCTGTTCTAGTGGTCTGAGGCAGGTGTTAGTTTACTCAGCTGTTCTAGTGGTCTGAGGCAGGTGGTAGATTACTCAGCTGTTCTAGTGGTCTGAGACAGGTGTTAGATTACTCAGCTGTTCTAGTAGTCTGAGGCAGGTGGTAGATTACTCAGCTGTTCTAGTGGTCTGAGGCAGGTGTTAGATTACTCAGCTGTTCTAGTGGTCTGAGGCAGGTGTTAGATCACTCAGCTGTTCTAGTGGTCTGAGGCAGGTGTTAGATTACTCAGCTGTTTGTGTGGTCTGAGACAGTTGTTAGATTACTCAGCTGTTCTAGTGGTCTGAGACAGGTGTTAGATTACTCAGCTGTTCTAGTGGTCTGAGGCAGGTGTTAGATTACTCAGCAGTTCTAGTGGTCTGAGGCAGGTGTTAGATTACTCAGCTGTTCTAGTGGTCTGAGACAGGTGTTAGATTACTCAGCTGTTCTAGTGGTCTGAGACAGGTGCTAGATTACTCAGATGTTCTAGTGGTCTGAGACATGTGCTAGATTACTCAGCTGTTCTAGTGGTCTGAGACAGGTGCTAGATTACTCAGATGTTCTAGTGGTCTGAGACAGGTGCTAGATTACTCAGATGTTCTAGTGGTCTGAGACAGGTGCTAGATTACTCAGATGTTCTAGTGGTCTGAGACAGGTGCTAGATTACTCAGATGTTCTAGTGGTCTGAGACAGGTGTTAGATTACTCAGCTGTTCTAGTGGTCTGAGGCAGGTGTTAGTTTACTCAGCTGTTCTAGTGGTCTGAGGCAGGTGTTAGATTACTCAGCTGTTCTAGTGGTCTGAGACAGGTGTTAGATTACTCATCTGTTCTAGTGGTCTGAGGCAGGTGTTAGATTACTCAGCTGTTCTAGTGGTCTGAGACAGGTGGTAGATTACTCAGCTGTTCTAGTGGTCTGAGGCAGGTGTTAGATTACTCAGCTGTTCTAGTGGTCTGAGACAGGTGGTAGATTACTCAGCTGTTCTAGTGGTCTGAGACAGGTGGTAGATTACTCAGCTGTTCTAGTGGTCTGAGACAGGTGGTAGATTACGGCGTTTTCAAGTGAAATGGAAATAACAATTGTTTTTGAAACAGCTCATAGATTTAATCATTATCCTGCAACGATACTAATGATGAAATGCTTTTGGGAAACCCTAAAACATCTGCTGAATGACTAGAATATAAAATGTTTTATATTACTGTATTGAATTAATTTTTAAAAAAATGTAAATATTGATGTCACAAGTCATCACAGCTCTTTAAAGAGGAACGTGGGCTGTACCAGAACAAGGTGTACTGCTTTGTTCATCTGAGCATTCAGGAGTTTCTGGCTTCTGTATATGTGTTCCTCTCATTCATCAACAACAATGAGAATCTAATGGCCAAACTGCATCAAATCATTTATACAGTTCTTTATTAAAAATGTATTTATTTGTGACATTTGACTGATTAAAACCAGCAGTAGTACTGATTTCTCTGAGAGTGAGGCAGATATATATTATTACTGTGTTAAACCTAGCAGTACTACTGATTCCTCTGAGAATGTGGCAGATATATATTATTACTGTGTAAAACCTAGCAGTACTACTGATTTCTCTGAGAGTGAGGCAGATATATATTATTACTGTATAAAACCTAGCAGTACTACTGATTTCTCTGAGAGTGAGACAGATATATATTATTACTGTGTAAAACCTAGCAGTACTACTGATTTCTCTGAGAGTGAGGCAGATATATATTATTACTGTGTAAAACCTAGCAGTACTACTGATTTCTCTGAGAGTGAGGCAGATATATATTATTACTGTATAAAACCTAGCAGTACTACTGATTTCTCTGAGAGTGAGGCAGATATATATTATTACTGTGTAAAACCTAGCAGTACTACTGATTTCTCTGAGAGTGAGGCAGATATATATTATTACTGTGTAAAACCTAGTAGTACTACTGATTTCTCTGAGAGTGAGGCAGATATAGTTTATTACTGTGTAAAACCTAGCAGTACTACTGATATCTCTGAGAGTGAGGCAGATATATATTATTACTGTGTAAAACCTAGTAGTACTACTGATTTCTCTGAGAGTGGGGCAGATATATATTATTACTGTGTAAAACCTAGCAGTACTACTGATTTCTCTGAGAGTGAGGCAGATATATATTATTACTCTGTAAAACCTAGCAGTACTACTGATTTCTCTGAGAGTGGGGCAGATATATATTATTACTGTGTAAAACCTAGCAGTACTACTGATATCTCTGAGAGTGAGGCAGATATATGTTATTACTGTGTAAAACCTAGCAGTACTACTGATTTCTCTGAGAGTGAGGCAGATATATATTATTACTGTGTAAAACCTAGCAGTACTACTGATATCTCTGAGAGTGAGGCAGATATATGTTATTACTGTGTAAAACCTAGCAGTACTACTGATTTCTCTGAGAGTGAGGCAGATATATATTATTACTGTGTAAAACCTAGTAGTACTACTGATTTCTCTGAGAGTGAGGCAGATATAGTTTATTACTGTGTAAAACCTAGCAGTACTACTGATTTCTCTGAGAGTGAGGCAGCTATAGTTTATTACTGTGTAAAACCTAGTAGTACTACTGATTTCTCTGAGAGTGAGACAGATATATATTATTACTGTGTAAAACCTAGCAGTACTACTGATATCTCTGAGAGTGAGGCAGATATAATTGACTTCCGGCGCCGACAGAGATGGCCGCCTCGCCGCGTTCCTAGGAAACTATGCAGTTTTTTGTTTTTTTACGTGTTATTTCATACATTAGTACCCCAGGTCATCTTAGGTTTCATTACATACAGTCGAGAAGAACTACTGAATATAAGATCAGCGTCAACTCACCATCAGTACGACCAATAATATGTTTTTTCGCGATGCGGATCCTGTGTTCTGCCTTTCAAACAGGCCAACGGAATTGATTCCATGCAGCGACCCAAAAAATGACTCCGAAAAGAGGGAAACGAGGCGGTCTTCTGGTCAGACTCCGAGACGGGCACATCGTGCACCACTCCCTAGCATTCTTCTCGCCAATGTCCAGTCTCTTGACAACAAGGTTGATGAAATCCGAGCAAGGGTAGCATTCCAGAGGGACATCAGAGACTGTAACGTTCTTTGCTTCACGGAAACATGGCTCACTGGAGAGACGCTATCCGAGACGGTGCAGCCAACGGGTTTCTCCACGCATCGCGCCGACAGAAACAAACATCTTTCTGGTAAGAAGAGGGGCGGGGGCGTATGCCTTATGGCTAACGAGACATGGTGTGATGAAAGAAACATACAGGAACTCAAATCCTTCTGTTCACCTGATTTAGAATTCCTCACAATCAAATGTAGACCGCATTATCTACCAAGAGAATTCTCTTCGATTATAATCACAGCCGTATATATCCCCCCAAGCAGACACATCGATGGCTCTGAACAAACTTTATTTGACTCTTTGCAAACTGGAATCCATTTATCCGGAGGCTGCATTCATTGTAGCTGGGGATTTTAACATGGCTAATCTGAAAACAAGACTCCCTAAATTTTATCAGCATATCGATTGTGCAAGCAGGGGTGGAAAAACCTTGGATCATTGTTACTCTAACTTCCGCGACTCATGTAAGGCCCTGCCCCGCCCCCTTTCGGAAAAGCTGACCACGACTCCATTTTGTTGATCCCTGCCTACAGACAGAAACTAAAACAAGAGGCTCCCACGCTGAGGTCTGTCCAACGTTGGTCCGACCAAGCTGACTCCACACTCCAAGACTGCTTCCATCACGTGGACTGGGATATGTTTCGTATTGCGTCAGATAACAATATTGACGAATACGCTGATTCGGTGTGCGAGTTCATTAGAACGTGCGTTGAAGATGTCGTTCCCATAGCAACGATTAAAACATTCCCTAACCAGAAACCGTGGATTGATGGCAGCATTCGCGTGAAACTGAAAGCGCGAACCACTGCTTTTAATCAGGGCAAGGTGACTGGTAACATGACCGAATACAAACAGTGCAGCTATTCCCTCCGCAAGGCTATCAAACAAGCTAAGCGTCAGTACAGAGACAAAGTAGAATCTCAATTCAACGGCTCAGACACAAGAGGCATGTGGCAGGGTCTACAGTCAATCACGGACTACAAGAAGAAATCCAGCCCAGTCATGGACCAGGATGTCTTGCTCCCAGGCAGACTAAATAACTTTTTGCCCGCTTTGAGGACAATACAGTGCCACTGACACGGCCTGCAACGAAAACATGCGGCCTCTCCTTCACTGCAGCCGAGGTGAGTAAGACATTTAAACGTGTTAACCCTCGCAAGGCTGCAGGCCCAGACGGCATCCCCAGCCGCGCCCTCAGAGCATGCAGACCAGCTGGCCGGGGTGTTTTCGGACATATTCAATCAATCCCTATACCAGTCTGCTGTTCCCACATGCTTCAAGAGGGCCACCATTGTTCCTGTTCCCAAGAAAGCTAAGGTAACTGAGCTAAACGACTACCGCCCCGTAGCACTCACTTCCGTCATCATGAAGTGCTTTGAGAGACTAGTCAAGGACCATATCACCTCCACCCTACCTGACACCCTAGACCCACTCCAATTTGCTTACCGCCCAAATAGGTCCACAGACGATGCAATCTCAACCACACTTCACACTGCCCCAACCCATCTGGACAAGAGGAATACCTATCGAGAATGCTGTTCATCGACTACAGCTCGGCATTCAACACCATAGTACCCTCCAAGCTCGTCATCAAGCTCGAGACCCTGGGTCTCGACCCCGCCCTGTGCAACTGGGTACTGGACTTCCTGACGGGCCGCCTCCAGGTGGTGAGCGTAGGCAACAACATCTCCTCCCCGCTGATCCTCAACACTGGGGCCCAACAAGGGTGCGTTCTGAGCCCTCTCCTGTTCTCCCTGTTCACCCACGACTGCGTGGCCACGCACGCCTCCAACTCAATCATCAAGTTTGCGGACGACACAACAGTGGTAGGCTTGATTACCAACAACGACGAGACGGCCTACAGGGAGGAGGTGAGGGCCGTCGGAGTGTGGTGTCAGGAAAATAACCTCACACTCAACGTCAACAAAACTAAGGAGATGATTGTGGACTTCAGGAAATAGCAGAGGGAACACCCCCTATCCACATCGATGGAACAGTAGTGGAGAGGGTAGCAAGTTTTAAGTTCCTCGGCATACACATCACAGACAAACTGAATTGGGCCACTCACACAGACAGCATCGTGAAGAAGGCGCAGCAGCGCCTCTTCAACCTCAGGAGGCTGAAGAAATTGGGCTTGTCACCAAAAGCACTCACAAACTTCTACAGATGCACAATCGAGAGCATCCTGGCGGGCTGTATCACCGCCTGGTACGGCAACTGCTCCGCCCTCAACCGTAAGGCTCTCCAGAGGGTAGTGAGGTCTGCACAACGCATCACCAGGGGCAAACTACCTGCCCTCCAGGACACCTACACCACCCGATGTTACAGGAAGGCCATAAAGATCATCAAGGACATCAACCACCCGAGCCACTGCCTGTTCACCCCGCTATCATCCAGAAGGCGGGGTCAGTACAGGTGCATCAAAGCTGGGACCGAGAGACTGAAAACAGCTTCTATCTCAAGGCCATCAGACTGTTAAACAGCCACCACTAACATTGAGTGGCTGCTGCCAACACACTGACACTGACTCAACTCCAGCCACTTTAATAATGGGAATTGATGGGAAATGATGTAAATATATCACTAGCCACTTTAAACAATGCTACCTTATGTAATGTTACTTACCCTACATTATTCATCTCATATGCATACGTATATACTGTACTCTATATCATCGACTGCATCCTTATGTAATACATGTATCACTAGCCACTTTAACTATGTCACTTTGTTTACATACTCATCTCATATGTATATACTGTACTCGATACCATCTACTGTATCTTGCCTATGCTGCTCTGTACCATCACTCATTCATATATCCTTATGTACATATTCTTTATCCCCTTACACTGTGTATAAGACAGTAGTTTTGGAATTGTTAGTTAGATTACTTGTTGGTTATTACTGCATTGTCGGAACTAGAAGCACAAGCATTTCGCTACACTCACATTAACATCTGCTAACCATTTGTATGTGACAAATACAATTTGATTTGATTTATATATTATTACTGTGTAAAACCTAGCAGTACTACTGATTTATCTGAGAGTGAGGCAGATATATATTATTACTGTGTAAAACCTAGCAGTACTACTGATTTCTCTGAGAGTGAGGCAGATATATATTATTACTGTGTAAAATCTAGCAGTACTACTGATTTCTCTGAGAGTGATGTAGATATATATTTTTACTGTGTAAAACCTAGTAGTACTACTGATTTCTCTGAGAGTGAGGCAGATATATATTTAAAATATATATATATATTATTTATATTATTTTTCTGTCTGTCTGTCTGTCTGTCTGTCTGTCTGTCTGTCTGTCTGTCTGTCTGTCTGTCTGTCTGTACTCACTCACTCACTCACTCCCTGGATGAGGAGATGTAATCTGATGTTTTGTCCACAGAAATCAACAGGAGAGATCAGAGTCAGAGATTCTCAGTGGTCAGTCTTCCCAGAGTCATCAAACAGACCTGGCCTCCATATTCAGTGTATGTGGTCCTGTTATGTACATTTGTTTTTGTTGACCTCAAGTAAAGTTGATCTGTCAATCATTCATTAATGTGTTAATGAGAAAGCATTTCTTCTCTTGCTTAACTTATTTACTTGATTTATTTCAGTTGCTTGAAGAGAATATTATGACATTTGTGAAGAACGAGCTGAAGATGTTCAAGAGGATTCTTAGTCCAGAACTCCCAGAAGGCTTTGAGAGTCAGAAGCAGGATAAGGAAGTGGTGGATGCTGAAGATGAGAAGCAGGAGAGCAGTGCCAGAGAGGGGGCTCTGAAGATCACACTGCACATCCTGAGGAAAATGAACCAGAAGGAGCTTGCTGACACACTGGAGAAATGTAAGATCTGTCTGCCTCATGTTGAATGCTGTTTTATAACATTTAAAAGCTGTAGCTAAAGTACAGCTAAAGTAGCTGTGTAACTCAATGATATTGTAGCAGCCTTAACACAACACCTAGTGACCTCATCAAGTAGCAGCAGGGATGTGTTGTGGTGATTCATTTAGAGAGAGAACATTAATAATACCATCAATAATACCAATAATAATATAATCAGTCACACCAGTCTGTAATGCATTATCAAAACATTTACACATTTATACAGTCAGTTTAGAGAATACATTATTATAATTTACAACTTTATAACAGTCCTTCAATACTGTAGGCTTTAAAACAGATGTAATATTAATATCCTCTGTGTTATTCTTCATTCAGATGAGCTCGCTGTGATTTGCCAACGTGAACTCAAATCTAATCTAAAGAAGAAGTTTCAATGTGTATTTGAGGGGATCGCTAAACAAGGAAACCCAACACTTCTCAATAAGATCTACACAGAGCTCTACATCACAGAGGGTGGAACAGGAGAGGTCAATAATGAACATGAGCTGAGACAGATTGAGACAACAACCAGGAAACAAGCAAGACCAGAGACTGCAATCAAATGTAACGACATCTTCAAACCCTTAACTGGACAAGACAAACTTATCAGAACTGTGCTGACAAAGGGAGTCGCTGGCATTGGAAAAACAGTCTCTGTGCAGAAGTTCATTCTGGACTGGGCTGAAGGAAAAGCAAACCAGGATGTCCAATTTGTATTTTCATTCCCTTTTCGGGAGCTGAATTTGATGAAAGAGGACAAACACACTTTCATTGAACTTCTTAATCACTTCTCAATGGAAACCAAACAATCAAGAATCTCCAACTACAACAAGTACAAAGTTCTGTTCATCTTTGATGGTCTGGATGAGTGCCGACTGCCCCTAGACTTCCAGAAGAACAAGATCTGTTGGGACGTCACAGAGTCAACCTCAGTGGATGTTCTGCTGACAAATCTCATCAGGGAAATCTGCTTCCCTCTGCTCTCCTCTGGATAACTACCCGACCTGCAGCAGCCAATAAGATCCCTTCAGGGTGTGTTGACCAGGTAACAGAAGGTACGAGGGTTCAATGACCCACAGAAGGAGGAGTACTTCAGGAAGAGATTCAGTGATGAGGACCTGGCCAGCAGAATCATCTCACACATAAAGACATCAAGGAGCCTCCACATCATGTGCCACATTCCAGTCTTCTGTTGGATTTCTGCTATAGTCCTTGAACACATGTTGAAACATAAGAGAGAAGAGATGCCCAAGACTCTGACTGAGATGTACACACACCTTGTGGTGTTTCATACCAAACAGAAGAATGAAAAGTATCTTGGGAAAGAAGAGACAGGTCCACACTGGAATAAAGAGAGCATTCTGTCACTGGGAAAACTGGCTTTTCAACAGCTTGTGAAGGGCAATCTGATTTTCTATGAAGAAGACCTGAAAGAGTCTGGCATTGATGTTAATGAAGCCTCAGTGTACTCAGGATTGTGCACACAGCTCTTTAAAGAGGAATGTGGGCTGTACCAGGACAAGGTGTACTGCTTTGTTCATCTGAGCATTCAGGAGTTTCTGGCTGCTGTATATGTGTTCCTCTCATTCATCAACAACAATGAGAATCTAATGGATGAACTGCAAACAAACGACGAGCCTGAAGTTACTTTCTATAAGAGTGCTGTGGATAAAGCCTTACAAAGTGAGATGGGAAACCTGGACCTTTTCCTCCGCTTCCTTCTGGGCCTCTCACTGGAGTCCAATCAGAAACACTTACGAGGTCTACTGACAAAGCCAAGAAGCAACTCACAGAGCCATGAAGAAACAGTCGAGTACATCAAGGAGAAGATCGGGGAGGATCTCTCTCCAGAGAGGAGCATCAATCTGTTCCACTGTCTGAATGAACTGAATGACCATTCTCTAGTGGAGGAGATCCAACGCTTCCTGAACTCAGGAAGTCTCTCAAAACCCAAACTGTCACCTGCACAGTGGTCAGCTCTGGTCTTTGTGTTGCTGACTTCAGAAAAGGAGCTGGATGTGTTTGACCTGAAGAAATACTCCAGATCAGAGGAAGGTCTTCTGAGGCTGCTGCCAGTGGTCAAAGCCTCCAGAGCTGCTCTGTGAGTAAATAAAATGACATATAAGAACTAATCATCAGGAAGAAATATTCAGTTCAGAGAAAAATATGTATTATAATATGTATATAATATTATATTGTAAAAACATATTGAATAAATTCATTGATTTTCACATTAGTATAACAATATGACCATACATTTCTAGGAGACGGAAGATGAATCTATATGTTGTTTGGGAGAATTAACTAAATGCATCTGCCATTGTCCTTCTACACTACTGGTGTTAAATTAACAGTGTGTTTGTGAAGTCATGATGATCTCTTTGTCAGGCTGTCAGGCTGTGGAGTCACAGAGGAAGGCTGTGCTTCTCTGGTCTCAGCTCTGAGGTCAAACCCCTCACACCTGAGAGAGCTGGATCTGAGTAACAATGACCTGAAGGATTCAGGAGTGAAGCTGCTCTCTGCTGGACTGGGGAATCCCCACTGTAAACTGGAGACTCTGAGGTCAGTATTATCAGATATGAAAGCACTTTATGTATGTAGTTCTCCCATTTGAAAAGTCGTAATTATTCGGTTATATTCACTTATAGTGTATTAAAGTAGTCATACGTTTAGTATTTGGTCCCATATTCCATGCCTGCAGTGATTACATCAAGCTTGTGATTCTACTAACTTGTTGAATGCATTTCCAGTTTGTCTTGGTTGTGTTTTAGATGTTTTCCTAATAGAAACTGAATGGTGAATAATGTCCTGTCATTTTGGAGTCACTTTACTTGTATTGTCAGTAAGAATAGAAGATGTTTCTGAACACTTCTACATTCATGTGGATGCTACCATAATTATGAATTAATCGTGAATGATGATGAATGAGAAAGTTAGAGGTACAAACATCATACCCCCTCTGTTATTGGTAATGGTGAGAGGTTAGTATGTTTTGTTGTAGCCTCTGTTATTGGTAATGGTGAGAGGTTAGCATGTTTTGTTGTAGCCTCTGTTATTGGTAATGGTGAGAGGTTAGCATGTTTTGTTGTAGCCTCTGTTATTGGTAATGGTGAGAGATTAGCATGTTTTGTTGTATCCTCTGTTATTGGTAATGGTGAGAGGTTAGCATGTTTTGTTGTAGCCTCTGTTATTGGTAATGGTGAGAGGTTAGCATGTTTTGTTGTAGCCTCTGTTATTGGTAATGGTGAGAGATTAGCATGTTTTGTTGTAGCCTCTGTTATTGGTAATGGTGAGAGGTTAGTATGTTTTGTTGTAGCCTCTGTTATTGGTAATGGTGAGAGGTTAGCATGTTTTGTTGTAGTCTCTGTTATTGGTAATGGTGAGAGGTTAGCATGTTTTGTTGTAGCCTCTGTTATTGGTAATGGTGAGAGGTTAACATGTTTTGTTGTAGCCTCTGTTATTGGTAATGGTGAGAGGTTAGCATGTTTTGTTGTAGCCTCTTTAACTTTCTCACTCATTATTATTCATGATCTTTCTCAGTCAAGGCGTCACAGGCTTGATGTCTCATTGTGTTCGAGGACTTCTTCAAAAGGGGGGACAAGTGAAGCTGCTCAAATGCGGGGACTAGATACATTAAATTAATTTAATTTTTCTAAATAGTGAAACAGATATGTATTAAAATACAAATAAAAGGTTACATTATAAACTGAAACATTTGAAACATTCTGATTAGCATGTTTTGTTGTAGCCTCTGTTATTGGTAATGGTGAGAGGTTAGTATGTTTTGTTGTAGTCTCTGTTATTGGTAATGGTGAGAGGTTAGCATGTTTTGTTGTAGCCTCTGTTATTGGTAATGGTGAGAGGTTAGCATGTTTTGTTGTAGCCTCTGTTATTGGTAATGGTGAGAGGTTAGCATGTTTTGTTGTAGCCTCTGTAACTTTCTCACTCATTATTATTCATGATTCATTCATGATCTTTCTCAGTCAAGGCGTCACAGGCTTGATGTCTCATTGTGCTCGAGGAATATGGGACCAGATATACTTTTGTCTAATCACTTTAAGTGTCAGAATAGTTATGACTTCTTCAAAAGGGGGGACTAGATACATAAAGTCATTAGTCTAAATGGTGAAACAGATATGTATTAAAATATCCTCAAATAAAAGGTGACATTATATACTGTCACCTCATATGAAACATTTGATCTGAAATCCAAAATGCTGGAGTATAGAGACACATTTATTTACAGTGTAAGCAGGGAAAGCTAAGTGAAATATTTTAATATAACCTGTCTGTCATTGTATTTCTTCTGTGTTTCAGACTCACTGTCTGTAAACTCACAGACACATCCTGTAAAGTGTTGGCCTCAGTTCTCAGTTCAAACCCCTCACACCTGAGAGAGCTGGACCTGAGTAACAATGACCTGAAGGATTCAGGAGTGAAGCTGCTCTCTGCTGGACTGGGGAATCCCCACTGTAAACTGGAGACTCTGAGGTCAGTATTCCTGTAGTTGGTCAACAAGTGATAACTGTTCACCCGATCCACATGTGTTTACCAGACACACATAGTCCACACCATATGTGTTTGGACAGTGAAGCTTACAGTTTTACATTTGGTGCTTTGCTCCAGCATTTTGGATTTGAGACAGAATGTTTCAAATTGGGAGACAGTACAGAATGTCACCTTTTATTTAAAGGTATTTTCATACATATATATTTTACTGTTTATAAATGAAAGCACTTTATGTATCTAGTTCTCCCATTTGAAAAAGTGATAATATTTTGGATGTGTTTGAGGTCAGTATAATATATATTGTGGACTGTATACTCAATACAATCTAAATCTGATACCTCACTGTCTAAATAGATATGGTGTGGACTGTATACTCAATACAATCTAAATCTGATACCTCACTGTCTAAATAGATATGGTGTGGACTGTATACTCAATACAATCTAAATCTGATACCTCACTGTCTAAATAGATATGGTGTGGACTGTATACTCAATACAATCTACATCTGATACCTCACTGTCTAAATAGATATGGTGTGGACTGTATACTCAATACAATCTACATCTGATACCTCACTGTCTAAATAGATATGGTGTGGACTGTATACTCAATACAATCTAAATCTGATACCTCACTGTCTAAATAGATATGGTGTGGACTGTATACTCAATACAATCTACATCTGATACCTCACTGTCTAAATAGATATGGTGTGGACTGTATACTCAATACAATCTAAATCTGATACCTCACTGTCTAAATAGATATGGTGTGGACTGTATACTCAATACAATCTACATCTGATACTTCACTGTCTAAATAGATATGGTGTGGACTGTATACTCAATACAATCTAAATCTGATTCCTCACTGTCTGTCTTCTGACTGATTCTGCTTTTTAAACTGGTCTGGTCAGTCAACTATAATATTTGTACTATACATGTTTCTATCTGCAGGCAAAACTTTGATCATTTATATTAATGATACATTCATGTCAGGTTTCAGTTCAATATATGCTATATGATCATTTGTTAATTCTAATAATGAAACATTCATTTATAAATATATATGGAAGGATTCAGGACACTGATATATCTGAATATGTGAAAAAAATATTCTGCCACTATTTTCACCACCAGAGAATATCAGTGTGATTTTAATATGATTTGACTCTTTGTCAGGCTGTCAGGCTGTCTAGTCACAGAGGAAGGCAGTGCTTCTCTGGTCTCAGCTCTGAGGTCAAACCCCTCACACCTGAGAGAGCTGGACCTGAGCTACAATCACCCAGGAGACTCAGGAGTCAGACTGCTCTCTGCTGGACTGGAGGATCCACACTGCAGACTGGAGAAACTCAAGTATGTAGAGGGTTTATGTCAATGTTCATATCAGACATGTTGGACTTATCAGGCTGGTTAAGACAAACATTCTTACCACCACTTGGACAAAGTTATGTGTGTGTGGGGGGGGGTGAGTGTCCTGTCTGTATGTGGACAAAGTTGTGTGTGTTCAGTGTTCTCTTGAACACACACACACAAACACACTGGACACACACACACACAAACACTCACACACATACTGGACACTCACAAACTGGACACACACAGTAAACACACACAAACAAGCACTGGACACACACACACACACAGTACACACACACACACACAGTACACACACACAGTACACACACACACACACACATACTGGACACTGACAAACTGGACACGTACACACACACACACAAACAAGCACTGGACACACACAGAACACACAGGACACACACACAGTACACACGCACACACACACAAACACACACACACACACACACTGTACACACACACAGTACACACACACACACACACACACACTGGACACACACACACACACACACACACACACTGGACACACACAGAAAAACTGGACACACACACAGGACTTACGCACACACACACACACAGTACACACACAAAAAAACAAACACACAAACAAGCACTGGACACACACTGGACACACACAGACACACACTGGACACACACAGACACACACTGGACACAAACACACTGGTCACAAACACACACACACACACAGACAAACATTCGCTTGATATATGCTATATACATGTGTGTGTCCAGTGTGTGTGTGTGTGTGAGTTCAGGTGTATCCCTCAATAACTGTCTGTTCTTCTGCTTACCGCTACAGTGTGGAACATGGTGGAGAGAACAGAATGAAACCTGGACTTAGAAAATGTGAGTGTTGACTGCTGTGAAGAATATGACTAAGAATAAGTCTTAATTCAAGTTAAGTCAAAGTCAAAGACCAACATCATTACTGACTTGGTCATATTAAATATCAGCTGTAGTTCTACAGAAGCAGAAATCAGGGACACCAAAGTTTACAAAGAGTTGCTTTGACTGTGTGTCTGTGTGTGTGTGTGTGTGTGTGTGTGTGTGTGTGTGTGTGTGTGTGTGTGTGTAATTAATGGGAATAAGTGTGTTTTATATTACCATACAGTATAACATATGATCATTCAACAAGTCTCAACTTACCTTAACTTCTCCTTTTGATACCTAGAAACATCTACATTAAATGAATTAGTGAAAAGTGAGTTAACATTCTAATGTGAATGATGATGATTTCTAATATTGTGTCTGGTTTCATCCATCAGATGTCTGTGATCTCACACTGGACCCAAACACAGCACACAGACACCTCTCTCTGTCTGAGGGGAACAGAAAGGTGACATGGAGGACAGAGGAGCAGCCGTATCCTCATCACCCAGAGAGATTTGAGGATTGTAGACAGGTGCTGTGTAGAGAGGGTCTGACTGGGCGCTGTTACTGGGAGGTAGAGTGGAGTGGGAGAAGGGCTGTTATAGGAGTGACATATAAAGGAATCAGCAGGAGAGGAAGGGTTAATGACTGTTGTCTTGGATACAATGACAAGTCCTGGAGTCTGTTCTGCACTGACAACAGTTACATTGCCAGGCACAATAATAATCCCACTCTCATAGACGTCCCCTCCTCCAGCCCCCACAGAGTAGGAGTGTATCTGGACTGGTCAGCCGGCACTCTGTCCTTCTATAGAGCCTCCTCTGACACAATGACCCACCTGATCACATTCACCTCCACATTCACTGAGCCCCTCTATCCAGGGTTTTGGGTTTGGGGTGATGGTGACTCAGTGTCCCTGAAATAATGGTGATGGTGACTCAGTGTCAATAATAACCTGACACACACACACACACACACACACACACACACAGGACACACACACACAGGACACACACACACTGGACACACACACACACTGGACACACACACACACTGGACACACACACACACTGGACACACACACTGGACACACACACACACTGGACACACACACACACTGGACACACACACACTGGACACACACACACAGTGGACACACACACACACACACACTGGACGCACACACACACTCTGGACACACACACACACACTGGACACACACACACTGGACAAATACACACGCACACACACACTCTGGACACACACACACACTGGACACACACACACACTCTGGACACACACACACACACACTGGACACACACACTCTGGACACACACACTCTGGACACACACACTCTGGACACACACACACTCTGGACACACACACAATGGTCACACACAGACTGGACACACACACACACTGGACACACACACACACTGGACACACACACTGGACACACACACACACTGGACACACACACACACTGGACACACACACACACTGGACACACACACACACTGGACACACACACACACACTGGACACACACACACACACACACACACACACTGGACACACACACACTGGACACACACACACACACTGGACACACACACACTGGACAAATACACACGCACACACACACTCTGGACACACACACACACTCTGGACACACACACACACACACTGGACACACACACACTCCGGACACACACACACACTCTGGACACACACTCTGGACACACACACACAGACAGGACACACACACACACACACTGGACACACACACACACATACTCTGGACAAACACACACACACTGGACAAATACACACACACACACACACACAGGACACACAAGCACAGGACACACACACACACTCTGGACACACACACACACACACACTGGACACACACACACACACTGGACACACACACACACTGGGGACACACACACTCTGGACACACACACACACTGGACACACACACACTGGACAAACACACACACTCACACACACTGGACAAATACACACACACACACAGGACACACACACACACACTGGACACACACACACTGGACAAACACACACTGGACAAATACACACACACAAACACACAAACACTGGACACACACACTCTGGACACACACACACACTGGACACACACACTGGACACACACTCTGGACACACACACACACTGGACACACACACTCTGGACACACACACTCTGGACACACACACTGGACACACACACACACACACATTCTGGACACACACACACACTGGACACACACACACACTGGACACACACACTGGACAAACACACACAAACACACACACATACACACTGGACACACACACACTCTGGACACACACACACACACACAGGACAAACACACACACAGGACACACACATACACAGGACACACACACACACTGGACACACACACACACTCTGGACACACACACACACTGGACACACACACACACTGGACACACACACACACTGGACACACACACACTATGGACACACACACACACTGGACACACACACACACTGGACACACACACACTCGACACACTGGACACACACTGGACACACACACACACTCTGGACACACACACACACACTCTGGACACACACACACACACACACACTCTGGACACACACTCACACACACACACTGGACACACACACACTGGACACACACACACACTCTAGACACACACACACACTGGACACACACACACTCTGGACACACACACACACACACTCTGGACACACACACACACACACACTGGACACACACACACTCTGGACACACACACACACTCTAGACACACACACACACACACATTCTGGACACACACACACACACACACACACTCTGGACACACACACACACACTCTGGACACACACACACACTGGACACACACACACACACACACACACACTGGACACACATACACACACTCTAGACACACACGCACACACACACACATTCTGGACACACACACACACACATGCGCGTCTTTCTATAGTTGTGAGGACCTCTGACAACAACACTGTTAAAATACCAATGTGATCATGTTTTGTCTTTTATGTTGAACAACTAATTATACAATTATATATAATTATATCTGGACATACGCTCCATAGTTGTACAAGTATACAAGGATATATTGTACTATTCATAATAAAACATACTTGAAACAAGAAAAGCTTGTTAATTGTGAAAACAGTTTGTTTATTGATTTTACGTTTCCTCTGTCAGGTTGATGTTAACCTGCGACTGGTTGAAACATGAAACAAATATGAAATGAAATACAAAACAATTAAATATGTGGAATAGAATTAAACAAATTGTACAATTAGTACAACAGAGTGTTGTGATGCAGGGTTACTATAGCAACAGAGTGTTGTACACTATAGCAACAGAGTGTTGTACATGCAGTTCACTATAGCAACAGTGATGCAGGGTCACTATAGCAACAGAGTGTTGTAATGCAGGGTTACTATAGCAACAGAGTGTTGTGATGCAGGGTCACTATAGCAACATAGTGTTGTGATGCAGGGTCACTATAGCAATGTAGTGTTGTGATGCAGGGTCACTATAGCAACAGAAGAGAGTATCTCTTTGCTCTCTGCTCTCTCTCTGCTGTTTCTCTCTCTCTGCTCCCTCTCTCTCTGCTCTCTCACTTCCTCTGATCTCTCTGCTCTCTCTCTGGTTTCTCTCTGCTCTCTCTGCCCTCTGCTCTCCCTGATCTGTCTCTCTGCTCTCAGCTCTCTCTGCTCTCTCTGCTCTCTCTCTCTGCCCTCTCTGTTCTCTCTCTCTGCCCTCTCTGCTCTCTCCCTCTGCTCTCTCCCTCTCTGCTCTCTCACTCTTTTCTCTCTGTTCTCTGCTCTCTCTGCTCTCTGCTCTGCTCTCTTTTCTCTGCTCTCTCTCTCTGCTCTCTCTGCTCTCTATTCTCTGCTCTCTTTCTGCTCACTCTCTGCTCTCTCTTCTCTCTCAGCCTGCTCTCTGCTCTCTTTCTGCTCTCTGTGCTCTCTCTTTTCTCTGCTCTCTCTCTCTGGTCTTTCTCTCTGCCCTCTCTGCTCTCTCTCTTTGCTCTCTGCTCTCTCTCCTCTCTCACTCTTTGCTCTCTCACACTCTCTTTGCTTTCTCAGCCTGCTCTCTGCTAACTCTCTCTCTATTCTATCTATTCTCTGCTCTCTCCCTCTGCTCTCTGCTCTCTCTGCTCTATGCTCCCTCTCTCTCTCTCTTTCTCCCTCTGCTCTCTCTCTGCGCTCTCTCTCTGTTCTCTGCTCTCTCTCTGCTCTCTCTATGCTCTCTCTCTGCTCTGCTGCTCTCTCTCTGCCCTCTGCTCTCTCTCTGCTCTCTCGTCTCTCTGTTTTCTGCCCTCTCTCTGTTTTCTGCTCTCTCTCTCTGTTCTCTGCTCTCTCTCCCTCTGCTCTCTCTGTTCTCTGCTCTCTCACTCCTTCTGCTCTCTCTGCTCTCTCTCTGTTCTCTCTCTCTCTCTTTCTCCCTTTGCTCTCTCTGTTCTCTGCTATCTCTCGTCTCTCTGTTCTCTGCTCTCTCTCTCCCTCTGCTCCCTTTGCTCTCTGCTCTGCTGCTCTCTATTTTATCTGCTCTCTCTGCTCTCTCTTTCTCTGCCCTCTCTGCTCTCTCTCTCTTATTACTCTCTCTGCTCTCTGCTCACTCTCTGCTCTCTCTGCTCTCCGCTCTCTCTCTGCTCTCTCAGCCTGCTCTCTGCTCGCTCTCTCTCAGCTATCTCTTTCACTCTGCTCTCTCTCTGCTCTCTGCTCTCTTCTCTCTCCCTCTGCTCTCTGCTCTCTTCTCTCTCCCTCTGGCCTCTCTATTTGCTCTCTCTGCTCTCTCGCTTTTCTCTGCTCTCTCTGCTCTCTCTGCTCTCTCTCTTTCTGCTCTCATTATCTGCTGTCTCTCTCTGCTCCCTCTCTCTCTGCTCTCTGCTCTCTCTTCTCTCTGTTCTATGCTCTCTCTGTTCTCTGCTCTCTCCATCCCTCTGCTCTGTCTGCTCTCTCTCTCTTCTCTCTGTTCTCTGCTCTCTCACTCCCTCTACTTTCTCTGCTCTCTCTGCCCTTTGTTCTCTCTCTCTCTCTTTGTGCTCTCTCTCTCTCTCTCTCTCTCTCTCTCTCTCTCTCTCTCTGCCTGCTTTCTGCTCTCTCAACACTCTGCTCTCTTTTCTCTGCTCTCTCTCTGCTCTCTCTGCTCTCTCTCTTTTCCCTGATCTCTGCTCTCTCTGTGTGCTCTGCTCTCTGCTTTCTGCTCTCTTGCTTTTCTCTGCTCTCTGCTCTCTCTCTCTGCTCTCTCTCTTTCTGCTCTCGTTATCTGCGGTCTCTCTCTGCTCCCTCTCTATGCTCTCTGCTCTCTCTTCTCTCTGTTCTCTGCTCTCTCTGTTCTCTCTCTCCCTCTGCTCCCTCTGCTCTCTCTACTCTCTGCTCTGCTGCTCTCTATTTTATCTGCTCTCTCTGCTCTTCCTCTCTGCTCTCTCTCTTTCTCTGCCCTCTCTCTGCCCTCTCTGCTCTCTCTCTCTTCTCACTCTCTCTGCTCTCTGCTCTCGCTCTCTCTGCTATCTCTCTCCTCTGCTCTCTCTCTCTCTGCTCTCTCTCTCTCTGTTCTCTCCTCTCTCATTCTGCTATCTCTCTGCTCGCTCTCTCTCTGCTCTTTCTCTCTGCTCTCTCTCTCTCTCCCTCTGCTCTCTCTCTCTGCTCTCTCTCTTTTCTCTCTCCCTATCTGGTCTCTTCTCTCTCCCTCTGCTCTCTCTCTTTCTGCTCTCATTATCTGCTGTCTCTCTCTGCTCCCTCTGTCTCTGCTCTCTCTTCTCTCTGTTCTCTGCTCTCTCTGTTCTCTGCTCTCTCTCTCCCTCTTCTCTGTCTGCTCTCTTCTTTCTGTTCTCTGCTCTCTCTCTGCCCTCTCTGCCCTGCTCTCTCTCTGCCCTCTCTGCTCTCTCCATCCCTCTGCTCTGTCTGCTCTCTCTCTCTTCTCTCTGTTCTCTGCTCTCTCACTCCCTCTACTTTCTCTGCTCTCTCTGCCCTTTGTTCTCTCTCTCTCTCTGTGCTCTCTCTCTCTCTCTCTCTCTCTCTCTCTCTCTCTCTCTCTCTCTCTCTCTGCCTGCTTTCTGCTCTCTCTCTCTGCTCTCTTTTCTCTGCTCTCTCTCTGCTCTCTCTCTTTTCCCTGCTCTCTGCTCTCTCTGTGTGCTCTGCTCTCTGCTTTCTGCCTCTTGCTTTTCTCTGCTCTCTGCTCTCTCTCTCTGCTCTCTCTCTTTCTGCTCTCGTTATCTGCGGTCTCTCTCTGCTCCCTCTCTATGCTCTCTGCTCTCTTCTCTCTGTTCTCTGCTCTCTCTGTTCTCTCTCTCCCTCTGCTCCCTCTGCTCTCTCTACTCTCTGCTCTGCTGCTCTCTATTTTATCTGCTCTCTCTGCTCTTCCTCTCTGCTCTCTCTCTTTCTCTGCCCTCTCTCTGCCCTCTCTGCTCTCTCTCTCTTCTCACTCTCTCTGCTCTCTGCTCGCTCGCTCTCTCTGCTATCTCTCTCCCTCTGCTCTCTCTCTCTGCTCTCTCTCTCTCTGTTCTCTCCTCTCTTCTGCTATCTCTCTGCTCGCTCTCTCTCTGCTCTTTCTCTCTGCTCTCTCTCTCTCTCCCTCTGCTCTCTCTCTGCTCTCTCTCTTTTTCTCTCTCCCTATCTGGTCTCTTCTCTCTCCCTCTGCTCTCTCTCTTTCTGCTCTCATTATCTGCTGTCTCTCTCTGCTCCCTCTGTCTCTGCTCTCTCTCTCTCTCTCTGTTCTCTGCTCTCTCTGTTCTCTGCTCTCTCTCTCCCTCTTCTCTGTCTGCTCTCTTCTTTCTGTTCTCTGCTCTCTCTCTGCCCTCTCTGCCCTGCTCTCTCTCTGCCCTCTCTGCTCTCTCCATCCCTCTGCTCTGTCTGCTCTCTCTCTCTTCTCTCTGTTCTCTGCTCTCTCACTCCCTCTACTTTCTCTGCTCTCTCTGCCCTTTGTTCTCTCTCTCTCTCTTTGTGCTCTCTCTCTCTCTCTCTCTCTCTCTCTCTCTCTCTCTCTGCTCTCTCTCTCTCTCTGCCTGCTTTCTGCTCTCTCAACTCTCTGCTCTCTTTTCTCTGCTCTCTCTCTGCTCTCTCTCTTTTCCCTGCTCTCTGCTCTCTCTGTGTGCTCTGCTCTCTGCTTTCTGCCCTCTTGCTTTTCTCTGCTCTCTGCTCTCTCTCTCTGCTCTCTCTCTTTCTGCTCTCGTTATCTGCGGTCTCTCTCTGCTCCCTCTCTATGCTCTCTGCTCTCTCTTCTCTCTGTTCTCTGCTCTCTCTGTTCTCTCTCTCCCTCTGCTCCCTCTGCTCTCTCTACTCTCTGCTCTGCTGCTCTCTATTTTATCTGCTCTCTCTGCTCTTCCTCTCTGCTCTCTCTCTTTCTCTGCCCTCTCTCTGCCCTCTCTGCTCTCTCTCTCTTCTCACTCTCTCTGCTCTCTGCTCGCTCGCTCTCTCTGCTATCTCTCTCCCTCTGCTCTCTCTCTCTGCTCTCTCTCTCTCTGTTCTCTCCTCTCTCATTCTGCTATCTCTCTGCTCGCTCTCTCTCTGCTCTTTCTCTCTGCTCTCTCTCTCTCTCCCTCTGCTCTCTCTCTTTTCTCTCTCCCTATCTGGTCTCTTCTCTCTCCCTCTGCTCTCTGCTCTCTCTCTTTCTGCTCTCATTATCTGCTGTCTCTCTCTGCTCCCTCTGTCTCTGCTCTCTGCTCTCTCTTCTCTCTGTTCTCTGCTCTCTCTGTTCTCTGCTCTCTCTCTCCCTCTTCTCTGTCTGCTCTCTTCTTTCTGTTCTCTGCTCTCTCTCTGCCCTCTCTGCCCTGCTCTCTCTCTGCCCTCTCTGCTCTCTCTCTGCTCTCACACTCTGTATTATCTCTGCTCTCTCTGCTCTCTTTGATCTCTCTCTCACTCTCTGCTCGCTTTGCTCTCTCAGCCTGCTCTCCGCTCTCTCTCCCTCCTCTCTCTCTCTCTCTCTCTCTCTCTCTCTCTCTCTAATGCTTTCTGCCCTCTCTCAGCCTTCTCTCTTCTCTCTGCTCTCGCTCTCTGCTCTCTCAGCCTGCGTTCTGCCTGCTTTCTGCTCTCTCAACTCTCTGCTCTCTTTTTTCTGCTCTCTCTCTGCTCTCTCTCTCTTTTCCCTGCTCTCTTCTCTCTCACACACACACTCTCTGCTCTCTCGCTTTTATCTGCTCTCTCTGCTCTCTCTCTCTGCTGCTCTCTCTCTCTCCCTCTGCTTTCTCTCTTTTCTCTCTCTCTATCTGGTCTCTTCTCTCCCTATCTGGTCTCTTCTCTCTCCCTCTGCTCTCTGCTCCCTCTCTCTCTGCTCTCTTCTCTCTCTTCTCTCTGTTCTCTGCTCTTTCTGTTCTCTGCTCTCTCTCTCTCCCTCTTCTCTGTCTGCTCTCTTCTCTCTGTTCTCTGCTCTCTCACTCCCTCTGCCTTCTCTGCTCTCTCTTCTCTCTGTTCTCTGCTCTCTCTCTGCCCTTTGTTCTCTCTGCTCTCTGCTCTCTCTGCTCTCGCACTCTCTATTATCTCTGCTCTCTTTGATCTCTCTCTCACTCTCTGCTCGCTTTGTTCTCTCAGCCTGCTCTCCGCTCTCTCCCTCCCCTCTCTCTCTCTCTCTCTCTCTCTCTCTCTCTAATGCTCTCTGCCCTCTCTCAGCCTTCTCTCTTCTCTCTGCTCTCGCTCTTTGCTCTCTCAGCCTGCTTTCTGCCTGCTTTCTGCTCTCTCAACTCTCTGCTCTCTTTTTTCTGCTCTCTCTCTGCTCTCTCTCTCTTTTCCCTGCTCTCTGATCTCTCTGTGTGCTCTGCTCTCTTCTCTCTCTCTCACACACTCTCTGCTCTCTCGCTTTTCTCTGCTCTCTCTCCTCTCTCTCTTTCTGCTCTCGTTATCTGCTGTCTCTCTCTATGCTCTCTGCTCTCTTTTCTCTCTGTTCTCTGCTCTCTCTGTTCTCTGCTCTCTCTCCTCTCTGTTCTCTGCTCTCTCACTTCCTCTGCTTTCTCTGCTCTCTCTTCTCTCTGTTCTCTGCTCTCTCTGTTCTCTCTGCTCTCTCTCTCTTCTCTCTGTTCTCTCTGCTCTCTCTCTCTTCTCTCTCTGTTCTCTGCGCTCTCTCTTCTCTCTCTCTCTGCTCTCTCTCTCTTCTCTCTCTGTTCTCTGCTCTCTCTCTGTTTTCTTCTCTCTCTGCCCTTTGTTCTCTCTGCTCTCTGCTCTGCTGTTCTCTCTACCCGCTCTCTCTGCTCTCTCACTCTATTATCTCTGCTCTCTTTGATCTCACTCTCTGCTCTCTCTCTTTGTTCTCGAAGCCTGGTCTCCGCTCCCCCTCCCCTCTCTCTGCTCTCTCTCTCTTTTCCCCGCTCTCTGCTCTCTCTGTGTGCTCTGCTCTCTTCTCTCTCTCACACACACTCTCTGCTCTTATCTCTCTCACACACACTCTCTGCTCTCTCTCCCACACTCTCTGCTCTCTCTCTCCCACACTCTCTGCTCTCTCTCTCCCCACACTCTCTGCTCTCTCTCTCCCACACTCTCTGCTCTCTCTCTCCCACACTCTCTGCTCTCTCTCTATTCTCTCTCTCTCCCACACTCTGCTCTCTCTCTCTCTCTCTCTCTCTCTCTCCCACATTCTCTGCTCTATCTATCTTAACAGTGGTGAAGTTTGGACAATCACCACTTGATGGCAGTGTTAAACCAGAAGTGATGAAAACAACATCACTGCAGAGAGAGAGAGAGAGAGAGACTAATATACTGATTTACAGTGCATTCAGAAAGTATTCAGACCCTGTTACGGCTTTCTAGTTGTGATGAAGGAGAGTCGGACCAAACTGCAGCGTGTCGATTGCGATCCATGTTTATTTAAACAAACGTAAACACGACTAAACACGAACACTACAAAACAATAAACGAAAACCGAAAACAGCCTATACTTGTGCAAACTAACAGAGAGTACACATAGGACAGATAGGACAATCACCCACGACAAACTCAAAGAATATGACTGCCTAAATATGGTTCCCAATCAGAGACAACGATAAGCACCTGCCTCTAATTGAGAACCACTCCAGACAGCCATAGACCTTGCTAGATAACCCCACTAGCTACAATCCCAAAAACATGCACACCAAAACCCCAAGACAAAACACACCACAATACAAAAACTCCATGCCACACCCTGGCCTGACCCAATACATGAAGAAAAACACAAAATACTAGACCAGGGCGTGACAGACCCCTTGACTTTTTACACATTTTGTCATTTTACAGCCTTATTCTAAAATGGATTAAATGTGTTTTTCCCCTCATCAATCTACACACAATAACCCAGAATTACAAAGCAAAAACTGTTTATGTGTGAACATTTTTATTTAAAAAAAACATAGATCATATTTACATAAGTATTCAGACCCTTTACTCAGCACTTTGTTGAAGCACCTTTGGCAGCGATTACAGCCTTGATTCTTATTGGGTATGATGCTACAAGCTTGGCACACCTGTATTTGGGGAGGTTCTGCCATTCTTCTCTGCAGATCCTCTCAAGCTCTGTCAGGTTGGATTGGGAGCGTCGCTGCACAGCTATTTTCAGTTCTCTCCAGAGATGTTTGATCGGGTTCTGGGCTGTGGATTGGCCATTCAAAGGCATTCAGAGACTTGTCCAGAAGCCACTCCTGCGTTGTCTTGGCTGTGTGCTGAGGGTCGTTGTCCTTTTGGAAGGTCAACCTTAATCACAAGTCTGAAGTCCTGAGCGCTCTGGAGCAGGTTTTCATCAAGGATCTCTCTGTACTTTGCTCTGTTCATCTTACCCTTAATCCCGATTAGTCTCCCAGTCCCTGCAGCTGAAAAACATCCTCACAGCATGATGCTGCCACCACCATACTTCATCATAGGGATGGTGCCAGGTTACCTCCAGATGTGATGCTTAGCATTCAGTTTGCTTAGCAAACCAGTTAAATCTTGGTTTCAAAAGACCAGAGAATCTTGTTTCTCATGGTCTGAGAGTCCTTTAGGTGCCTTTTGGAAAACTCCAAGCGGACTGTCATGTGCCTTTTACGGAGGACTGGCTTCCATCTGGCCACTCTACCATAAAGGCCTGATTGGTGGAGTGCTGCAGAGATGGTTGTCCTTCTGGAAGGTTCTCCAATCTTCCACCGGGTTCTTGGTCACCTCCCTGGCCAAGGCCCTTCTCCACTAATTGCTCAGTTTCACAGGGCGGCCAGCTTCAGGAAGAGTCTTGGAGGTTCCAAACTACTTCCGTTTCAGAATGATGGAGGCCACTGTGTTCTTGGGGACCTTCAATGCTGCATAATTATTTTGGTACCCTTTCCCAGATCTGTGCCTCACTACAATCCTGTCTGGGAGCTCTAATACACACACAGTGTCCTGTAGGCCAACGTACTTCCATATACACCCCCCATCTACTACTGCCACTATATATATATATATATAGACCACCTGATAGAACCCAGGTCTCATCTCTCTATCACTACTAGCCACTACTACTGCCACTATATATATATATATAGACCACCTGATAGAACCCAGGTCTCATCTCTCTATCACTACTAGCCACTACTACTGCCACTATATATATAGTGCCACCTGATAGAACCCAGGTCTCATCTCTTCAGAAGCCACTTTGCCACTACCTATTATAGCCCCAATCTCAGGCTTTTGCCCAATTTTTCAGTTTTTGATTTGTTAAAAAGTTTGAAATATCCAATAAATGTAGTTCCACTTCATGATTGTGTCCCACTTGTTGTTGATTCTTCACAAAAAATACAGTTTTATATCTTTATGTTTGAAGCCTGAAATGTGGCAAAAGGTCGCAAAGTTCAAGGGGGCCGAATACTTATATATAAGGCACTGTATAGACAGACCACCTGATAGAACCCAGGTCTCATCTCTCTATCACTACTAGCCACTACTACTGCCACTATATATATATATATATATAGACCACCTGATAGAACCCAGGTCTCATCTCTCTATCACTACTAGCCACTACTACTGCCACTATATATATATATAGACCACCTGATAGAACCCAGGTCTCATCTCTCTATCACTACTAGCCACTACTACTGCCACTATATATATATATATATAGACCACCTGATAGAACCCAGGTCTCATCTCTCTATCACTACTAGCCACTACTACTGCCACTATATATATATATAGACCACCTGATAGAACCCAGGTCTCATCGCTCTATCAGTACCAGCCTAGATAAAGGCAGAACAAAGCTTGCTGAAGAAAGAGGGGAACAGAAAGTTAGGTCGTCATCAGACATTCAATAGTCAGAGTAGGTTTGAGCTCTGATCAGTTATCAGGCCTAGGCTACATGCTATCTGTCCTGCTGTAACGTTAATTGTATCACAGTGGTCTAAGGCACTGCATCACAGTGATAGAGGTGTCACTACAGACCCTGGTTTGATTCCAGGCTACATCACAGTGGTCTAAGGCACTGCATCACAGTGCTAGAGGTGTCACTATAGACCCTGGTTTGATTCCAGGCTATATCACAGTGGTCTAAGGCACTGCATCACAGTGATAGAGGCCCAGCGTCGGGAACAGGTTTGGCCCAGCGTCGTCCAGGTTTGGCCAGGTTTGGCCCAGTGTCATCCAGGTTTGGCCCAGTGTCGTCTTCGTTTGGCCCAGTGTCGGCACTGCCAGGTTTGGCCCAGCGTCGTCCAGGTTTGGCCCAGCGGCGTCCAGGTTTGACACAGCGGCGTCCAGGTTTGGCCCAGTGTCGTCCAGGTTTGGCCCAGCGTCGTCCAGGTTTGGCCCAGCGGCGTCCAGGTTTGGCCCAGTGTCGTCCAGGTTTGGCCCAGTGTCGTCCAGGTTTGGCCCAATGTCGTCCAGGTTTGGCCCAGCGTCGTCCAGGTTTGGCCCAGTGTCTTCCAGGTTTGGCCCAGTGTCGTCCAGGTTTGGCCCAATGTCGTCCAGGTTTGGCCCAGCGTCGTCCAGGTTTGGCCCAGTGTCTTCCAGGTTTGGCCCAGGAAAATGATTTGTTTTATTTAATCAAGGTTAAAATATTAATGTTTCAGCCTTCATCAGAATAATCACACAAAGGGAATGGACAAGTTAAATGTATTTCA
Source organism: Oncorhynchus nerka (assembly GCF_034236695.1). Taxonomy (NCBI): domain Eukaryota; kingdom Metazoa; phylum Chordata; class Actinopteri; order Salmoniformes; family Salmonidae; genus Oncorhynchus; species Oncorhynchus nerka. Next base: position 63,839 of record NW_027040156.1, read on the forward strand.
GTATGATTGAAATAGGACTATAGCCTGCTGTTTATATTGTAATGCATTAAAGCAGTCATCTTGGTTTTAATTTGATGTTAAAGTTTTACTTGAAAAGGTTAACAATGATTTTGGAAAACACCTCTGTTACGAATTCCCTGTCGGTGACTGTTGTCAGCCCTCACAACCCAAAGCTGTCCACACCACTACCAATCAACCACAACCAGAGCTGTCCACACCACTACCAATCAACCACAACCAGAGCTGTCCACACCACTACCAATCAACCACAACCAGAGCTGTCCACACCACTACCAATCAACCACAACCAGAGCTGTCCACACCACTACCAATCAACCACAACCAGAGCTGTCCAGACCACTACCAATCAACCACAACCAGAGCTGTCCACACCACTACCAATCAACCACAACCAGAGCTGTCCACACCACTACCAATCAACCACAACCAGAGCTGTCCACACCACTACCAATCAACCACAACCAGAGCTGTCCACACCACTACCAATCAACCACAACCAGAGCTGTTCACACCACTACCAATCAACCACAACCAGAGCTGTCCAGACCACTACCAATCAACCACAACCAGAGCTGTCCACACCACTACCAATCAACCACAACCAGAGCTGTCCACACCACTACCAATCAACCACAACCAGAGCTGTCCACACCACTACCAATCAACCACAACCAGAGCTGTCCACACCACTACCAATCAACCACAACCAGAGCTGTCCACACCACTACCAATCAACCACAACCAGAGCTGTCCACACCACTACCAATCAACCACAACCAGAGCTGTCCACACCACTACCAATCCCCCACAAGCAGAGCTGAGAGTCTAGGGGGAACCATACACCTGCCTCTCAAACCCTCCCTGACCTGTGTGTGTTAACTCCTGAGAGTCTAGGAGGAACCATAAACCTGCCTCTCAAACCCTCCCTGACCTGTGTGTGTTAACTCCTGAGAGTCTAGGAGGAACCATACACCTGCCTCTCAAACCCTCCCTGACCTGTGTGTGTTAACTCCTGAGAGTCTAGGGGGAACCATACACCTGCCTCTCAAACCCTCCCTGACCTGTGTGTGTTAACTCCTGAGAGTCTAGGAGGATCCATAAACCTGCCTCTCAAACCCTCCCTGACCTGTGTGTGTTAACTCCTGAGAGTCTAGGAGGATCCATAAACCTGCCTCTCAAACCCTCCCTGACCTGTGTGTTAACTCCTGAGAGTCTAGGAGGAACCATACACCTGCCTCTCAAACCCTCCCTGACCTGTGTGTGTTAACTCCTGAGAGTCTAGGGGAACCATACACCTGCCTCTCAAACCCTCCCTGACCTGTGTGTGTTAACTCCTGAGAGTCTAGGAGGATCCATAAACCTGCCTCTCAAACCCTCCGTGTGTGTGTTAACTCCTGAGAGTCTAGGAGGAACCATAAACCTGCCTCTCAAACCCTCCGTGTGTGTGTTAACTCCTGAGAGTCTAGGAGGAACCATAAACCTGCCTCTCAAACCCTCCGTGTGTGTGTTAACTCCTGAGAGTCTAGGAGGAACCATACACCTGCCTCTCAAACCCTCCCTGACCTGTGTGTGTAACTCCTCAGAGTCTAGGAGGAACCATAAACCTGCCTCTCAAACCCTCCGTGTGTGTGTTAACTCCTGAGAGTCTAGGAGGAACCATACACCTGCCTCTCAAACCCTCCCTGACCTGTGTGTGTTAACTCCTGAGAGTCTAGGAGGAACCATACACCTGCCTCTCAAACCCTCCCTGACCTGTGTGTTAACTCCTGAGAGTCTAGTGGGAACCATACACCTGTCTCTCAAACCCTCCCTGACCTGTGTGTGTTAACTCCTGAGAGTCTAGGAGGATCCATAAACCTGCCTCTCAAACCCTCCGTGTGTGTTAACTCCTGAGAGTCTAGGAGGAACCATACACCTGCCTCTCAAACCCTCCGTGTGTGTTAACTCCTGAGAGTCTAGGAGGAACCATACACCTGCCTCTCAAACCCTCCCTGACCTGTGTGTGTTAACTCCTGAGAGTCTAGGGGAACCATAAACCTGCCTCTCAAACCCTCCCTGACCTGTGTGTGTTAACTCCTGAGAGTCTAGGGGGAACCATAAACCTGCCTCTCAAACCCTCCCTGACCTGTGTGTGTTAACTCCTGAGAGTCTAGGAGGAACCATAAACCTGCCTCTCAAACCCTCCCTGACCTGTGTGTGTTAACTCCTGAGAGTCTAGGGGGAACCATAAACCTGCCTCTCAAACCCACCCTGACCTGTGTGTGTTAACTCCTGAGAGTCTAGGAGGATCCATAAACCTGCCTCTCAAACCCTCTGTGTGTGTGTTAACTCCTGAGAGTCTAGTGGGAACCATAAACCTGCCTCTCAAACCCTCCGTGTGTGTGTTAACTCCTGAGAGTCTAGGGGAACCATACACCTGCCTCTCAAACCCTCCCTGACCTGTGTGTGTTAACTCCTGAGAGTCTAGGAGGATCCATAAACCTGCCTCTCAAACCCTCCGTGTGTGTGTTAACTCCTGAGAGTCTAGGAGGAACCATAAACCTGCCTCTCAAACCCTCCGTGTGTGTGTTAACTCCTGAGAGTCTAGGAGGAACCATACACCTGCCTCTCAAACCTCCCTGACCTGTGTGTGTTAACTCCTGAGAGTCTAGGAGGAACCATAAACCTGCCTCTCAAACCCTCCCTGACCTGTGTGTGTTAACTCCTGAGAGTCTAGGGGGAACCATAAACCTGCCTCTCAAACCCACCCTGACCTGTGTGTGTTAACTCCTGAGAGTCTAGGAGGATCCATAAACCTGCCTCTCAAACCCTCTGTGTGTGTGTTAACTCCTGAGAGTCTAGTGGGAACCATAAACCTGCCTCTCAAACCCTCCGTGTGTGTGTTAACTCCTGAGAGTCTAGGGGGAACCATACACCTGCCTCTCAAACCCTCCCTGACCTGTGTGTGTTAACTCCTGAGAGTCTAGGAGGATCCATAAACCTGCCTCTCAAACCCTCCGTGTGTGTGTTAACTCCTGAGAGTCTAGGAGGAACCATAAACCTGCCTCTCAAACCCTCCGTGTGTGTGTTAACTCCTGAGAGTCTAGGAGGAACCATACACCTGCCTCTCAAACCCTCCCTGACCTGTGTGTGTTAACTCCTGAGAGTCTAGGAGGAACCATAAACCTGCCTCTCAAACCCTCCGTGTGTGTGTTAACTCCTGAGAGTCTAGGAGGAACCATACACCTGCCTCTCAAACCCTCCCTGACCTGTGTGTGTTAACTCCTGAGAGTCTAGGAGGAACCATAAACCTGCCTCTCAAACCCTCCGTGTGTGTAACTCCTGAGAGTCTAGGAGGAACCATACACCTGCCTCTCAAACCCTCCCTGACCTGTGTGTGTTAACTCCTGAGAGTCTAGGAGGAACCATACACCTGCCTCTCAAACCCTCCCTGACCTGTGTGTGTTAACTCCTGAGAGTCTAGTGGGAACCATACACCTGTCTCTCAAACCCTCCCTGACCTGTGTGTGTTAACTCCTGAGAGTCTAGGAGGATCCATAAACCTGCCTCTCAAACCCTCCGTGTGTGTTAACTCCTGAGAGTCTAGTGGGAACCATAAACCTGCCTCTCAAACCCTCCGTGTGTGTGTTAACTCCTGAGAGTCTAGGGGAACCATACACCTGCCTCTCAAACCCTCCCTGACCTGTGTGTGTTAACTCCTGAGAGTCTAGGAGGATCCATAAACCTGCCTCTCAAACCCTCCGTGTGTGTGTTAACTCCTGAGAGTCTAGGAGGAACCATAAACCTGCCTCTCAAACCCTCCGTGTGTGTGTTAACTCCTGAGAGTCTAGGAGGAACCATACACCTGCCTCTCAAACCCTCCCTGACCTGTGTGTGTTAACTCCTGAGAGTCTAGGAGGAACCATAAACCTGCCTCTCAAACCCTCCGTGTGTGTGTTAACTCCTGAGAGTCTAGGAGGAACCATACACCTGCCTCTCAAACCCTCCCTGACCTGTGTGTGTTAACTCCTGAGAGTCTAGGAGGAACCATAAACCTGCCTCTCAAACCCTCCGTGTGTGTGTTAACTCCTGAGAGTCTAGGAGGAACCATACACCTGCCTCTCAAACCCTCCCTGACCTGTGTGTGTTAACTCCTGAGAGTCTAGGAGGAACCATAAACCTGCCTCTCAAACCCTCCGTGTGTGTGTTAACTCCTGAGAGTCTAGGAGGAACCATACACCTGCCTCTCAAACCCTCCCTGACCTGTGTGTGTTAACTCCTGAGAGTCTAGGAGGAACCATACACCTGCCTCTCAAACCCTCCCTGACCTGTGTGTGTTAACTCCTGAGAGTCTAGTGGGAACCATACACCTGTCTCTCAAACCCTCCCTGACCTGTGTGTGTTAACTCCTGAGAGTCTAGGAGGATCCATAAACCTGCCTCTCAAACCCTCCGTGTGTGTTAACTCCTGAGAGTCTAGGAGGAACCATACACCTGCCTCTCAAACCCTCCGTGTGTGTGTTAACTCCTGAGAGTCTAGGAGGAACCATACACCTGCCTCTCAAACCCTCCCTGACCTGTGTGTGTTAACTCCTGAGAGTCTAGGAGGATCCATAAACCTGCCTCTCAAACCCTCCGTGTGTGTGATAACTCCTGAGAGTCTAGTGGGAACCATACACCTGTCTCTCAAACCCTCCCTGACCTGTGTGTTAACTCCTGAGAGTCTAGGGGAACCATAAACCTGCCTCTCAAACCCTCCCTGACCTGTGTGTGTTAACTACAGAGAGTCTAGGGGGAACCATAAACCTGCCTCTCAAACCCTCCCTGACCTGTGTGTGTTAACTCCTGAGAGTCTAGGGGGAACCATAAACCTGCCTCTCAAACCCTCCCTGACCTGTGTGTGTTAACTCCTGAGAGTCTAGGAGGAACCATAAACCTGCCTCTCAAACCCTCCTGACCTGTGTGTGTTAACTCCTGAGAGTCTAGGGGAACCATAAACCTGCCTCTCAAACCCACCCTGACCTGTGTGTTAACTCCTGAGAGTCTAGGAGGATCCATAAACCTGCCTCTCAAACCCTCTGTGTGTGTGTTAACTCCTGAGAGTCTAGTGGGAACCATAAACCTGCCTCTCAAACCCTCCGTGTGTGTGTTAACTCCTGAGAGTCTAGGGAACCATACACCTGCCTCTCAAACCCTCCCTGACCTGTGTGTGTTAACTCCTGAGAGTCTAGGAGGATCCATAAACCTGCCTCTCAAACCCTCCGTGTGTGTTAACTCCTGAGAGTCTAGGAGGAACCATAAACCTGCCTCTCAAACCCTCCGTGTGTGTGTTAACTCCTGAGAGTCTAGGAGGAACCATACACCTGCCTCTCAAACCCTCCCTGACCTGTGTGTGTTAACTCCTGAGAGTCTAGGAGGAACCATACACCTGCCTCTCAAACCCTCCCTGACCTGTGTGTGTTAACTCCTGAGAGTCTAGTGGGAACCATACACCTGTCTCTCAAACCCTCCCTGACCTGTGTGTGTTAACTCCTGAGAGTCTAGGAGGATCCATAAACCTGCCTCTCAAACCCTCCGTGTGTGTAACTCCTGAGAGTCTAGTGGGAACCATAAACCTGCCTCTCAAACCCTCCGTGTGTGTGTTAACTCCTGAGAGTCTAGGGGAACCATACACCTGCCTCTCAAACCCTCCCTGACCTGTGTGTGTTAACTCCTGAGAGTCTAGGAGGATCCATAAACCTGCCTCTCAAACCCTCCGTGTGTGTGTTAACTCCTGAGAGTCTAGGAGGAACCATAAACCTGCCTCTCAAACCCTCCGTGTGTGTGTTAACTCCTGAGAGTCTAGGAGGAACCATAAACCTGCCTCTCAAACCCTCCGTGTGTGTGTTAACTCCTGAGAGTCTAGGAGGAACCATACACCTGCCTCTCAAACCCTCCCTGACCTGTGTGTGTTAACTCCTGAGAGTCTAGGAGGAACCATAAACCTGCCTCTCAAACCCTCCGTGTGTGTGTTAACTCCTGAGAGTCTAGGAGGAACCATACACCTGCCTCTCAAACCCTCCCTGACCTGTGTGTGTTAACTCCTGAGAGTCTAGGAGGAACCATACACCTGCCTCTCAAACCCTCCCTGACCTGTGTGTGTTAACTCCTGAGAGTCTAGTGGGAACCATACACCTGTCTCTCAAACCCTCCCTGACCTGTGTGTGTTAACTCCTGAGAGTCTAGGAGGATCCATAAACCTGCCTCTCAAACCCTCCGTGTGTGTTAACTCCTGAGAGTCTAGGAGGAACCATACACCTGCCTCTCAAACCCTCCGTGTGTGTGTTAACTCCTGAGAGTCTAGGAGGAACCATACACCTGCCTCTCAAACCCTCCCTGACCTGTGTGTGTTAACTCCTGAGAGTCTAGGGGGAACCATAAACCTGCCTCTCAAACCCTCCCTGACCTGTGTGTGTTAACTACAGAGAGTCTAGGGGGAACCATAAACCTGCCTCTCAAACCCTCCCTGACCTGTGTGTGTTAACTCCTGAGAGTCTAGTGGGAACCATACACCTGTCTCTCAAACCCTCCCTGACCTGTGTGTGTTAACTCCTGAGAGTCTAGGAGGAATCATAAACCTGCCTCTCAAACCCTCCCTGACCTGTGTGTGTTAACTCCTGAGAGTCTAGGGGGAACCATAAACCTGCCTCTCAAACCCACCCTGACCTGTGTGTGTTAACTCCTGAGAGTCTAGGAGGATCCATAAACCTGCCTCTCAAACCCTCCGTGTGTGTGTTAACTCCTGAGAGTCTAGTGGGAACCATAAACCTGCCTCTCAAACCCTCCGTGTGTGTGTTAACTCCTGAGAGTCTAGTGGGATCCATAAACCTGCCTCTCAAACCCTCCGTGTGTGTGTTAACTCCTGAGAGTCTAGTGGGAACCATAAACCTGCCTCTCAAACCCTCCGTGTGTGTGTTAACTCCTGAGAGTCTAGGAGGAACCATAAACCTGCCTCTCAAACCCTCCGTGTGTGACCTGTGACCTGAAAGGTTGCTTGGGGGCCGGACATCTGCCCATCCTTTCGACTCGGCAGGTCACACAATACTGTCAGTCTCCATCTAGCAGTTACAGAGAGGAACATCTCTGTCTCTACAATACTGTCAGTCTACATCTAACAGTTACAGAGAGGAACATCTCTACAATACTGTCAGTCTCCATCTAGCAGTTACAGAGTGGAACATCTCTGTCTGTACTGTCAGTCTTCCATCACCATTCCATCACCATTCCATTACCATTTCATCATCATTCCAGTAATCAAATCAAATCAAATGTATTTATATAGCCCTTCGTACATCAGCTGATATCTCAAAGTGCTGTACAGAAACCCAGCCTAAAACCCCAAACAGCAAGCAATGCAGGTGTAGAAGCACGGTGGCTAGGAAAAACTCCCTAGAAAGGCCAAAACCTAGGAAGAAACCTAGAGAGGAACCAGGCTATGTGGGGTGGCCAGTCCTCTTCTGGCTGTGCCGGGTGGAGATTATAACAGAACATGGCCAAGATGTTCAAATGTTCATAAATGACCAGCATGGTCGAATAATAATAAGGCAGAACAGTTGAAACTGGAGCAGCAGCACAGACAGGTGGATTGGGGACAGCAAGGAGTCATCATGTCAGGTAGTCCTGGGGCATGGTCCTAGGGCTCAGGTCCTCCGAGAGAGAGAAAGAAAGAGATAAGGAGAGAATTAGAGAACGCACACTTAGATTCACACAGGACACCGAATAGGACAGGAGAAGTACTCCAGATATAACAAACTGACCCTAGCCCCCGACACATAAACTACTGCAGCATAAATACTGGAGGCTGAGACAGGAGGGGTCAGGAGACACTGTGGCCCCATCCGAGGACACCCCGGATAGGGCCAAACAGGAAGGATATAACCCCACCCACTTTGCCAAAGCACAGCCCCCACACCACTAGAGGGATATCTTCAACCACCAATTTACCATCCTGAGACAAGGCTGAGTATAGGCCACAAAGATCTCCGCCACGGCACAACCCAAGGGGGGCCGACCCAGACAGGACGACCACAACAGTGAATCAACCCACTCAGGTGACGCACCCCTCCAGGGACGGCATGAGAGAGCCCCAGTAAGCCAGTGACTCAGCCCCTGTAATAGGGTTAGAGGCAGAGAATCCCAGTGGAAAGAGGGGAACCGGCCAGGCAGAGACAGCAAGGGTGGTTCGTTGCTCCAGAGCCTTTCCGTTCACCTTCACACTCCTGGGCCAGACTACACTCAATCATATGACCCACTGAAGAGATGAGTCTTCAGTAAAGACTTAAAGGTTGAGACCGAGTTTGCGTCTCTGACATGGGTAGGCAGACCGTTCCATAAAAATGGAGCTCTATAGGAGAAAGCCCTGCCTCCAGCTGGTTGCTTAGAAATTCTAGGGACAATTAGGAGGCCTGCGTCTTGTGACCGTAGTGTACGTGTAGGTATGTACGGCAGGACCAAATCAGAGAGATAGGTAGGAGCAAGCCCATGTAATGCTTTGTAGGTTAGCAGTAAAACCTTGAAATCAGCCCTTGCTTTGACAGGAAGCCAGTGTAGAGAGGCTAGCACTGGAGTAATATGATCAATTTTTTTGGTTCTAGTCAGGATTCTATCAGCCGTATTTAGCACTAACTGAAGTTTATTTAGTGCTTTATCCGGGTAGCCGGAAAATAGAGCATTGCAGTAGTCTAACCTAGAAGTGACAAAAGCATGAATTAATTTTTCTGCACTACCATTCTGTTTACAATTCCACTGCCATTCCTTCACCATTCCATCACCATTCTGTTTTCCATTCCATCACCATTCCACTACCATTCTGTTTTCCATTCCATCACCATTCCACTACCATTCTGTTTTCCATTCCATCACCATTCCACTACCATTCTGTTTTCCATTCCATCACCATTCCACTACCATTCTGTTTTCCATTCCATCACCATTCCACTACCATTCTGTTTTCCATTCCATCACCATTCCACTACCATTCTGTTTTCCATTCCATCACCATTCCACTACCATTCTGTTTTCCGTTCCATCACCATTCCACTACCATTCTGTTTTCCATTCCATCACCATTCCACTACCATTCTGTTTTCCATTCCATCACCATTCCACTACCATTCTGTTTTCCATTCCATCACCATTCCACTACCATTCTGTTTTCCATTCCATCATCATTCCACTACCTTTCCACTACCATTCCATCACCATTCCACTACCATTCCATCACCATTCTGTTTACCATTCCATCACCATTCCACTACCATTCCATCACCATTCCATCACCATTCACTTCCACAGTTCTTTACTAAAAACATATTTATTTCTTACATTTGACTGTGTAAAACTTAGCAGTACTACTGATTCCTCTGAGAGTGAGGCAGATATATATTATTACTGTGTAAAACCTAGCAGTACTACTGATTTCTCTGAGAGTGAGGCAGATATATATTATTACTGTGTAAAACCTAGCAGAACTACTGATTTCTCTGAGAGTGAGTCAGATATATATTATTACTGTATAAAACTGTTACTGTAATTTAATGATGCCAATGTGTTTTCATAAATTGAAAACCCTTAATCTATTTTATGAGAATTTGTTAGATTCTTGTTTGTATAAAATAGATGGAGACCAGTCTTTTCAATAATAGGTAACAGAATTTATTCTCGGAGCGCGCTGCCACTTCACCACGAGCAACAGTTTATATACAATAACATGACGTCATTTCATTGTTTTAACCTGTTACTCCTACCTTCTACTTTTTCGAACATTCTGTTAAAAATCGCGCAACATTTCAGCGCCCTGCTACTCATGCCAGGAATATAGTATATGCATGTGATTAGTATGTGTGGATAGAAAACACTCAGACGTTTATAAAACTGGTTAAATCACGGCTGTGACTATAACATAACGTGTGTTTCATCGGAAAGTGCAGGAAAATCTCATCACTGAAAATGGAAAAAAATATCCCTGCACGACTTCAACCCATTGATAAAGGTGAACCACAATTAATGGAGCTGAGGTTGCAGTACCTACAGCTTCCACACGGTGTCTAGAGTCTTGTCATTTGCCTACTATTTATTTCTTGGTCAAACAGATACAAAGCAGCGCAGTTATTCAGGTCTAGGACCGGATATTTTTGGTTGAGTTTCTAGCCGGACATTTTTCCAGACGGACAGCTAAGGAATATACTTCGTCTTGTGATTAATTTGATCGCTTATTAACGTTTACTAATACCTAAAGTTGCATTACAAAAGTATTTCGAAGTGTTTTGTGAAAGTTTATCGTCGACTTTTTGAATAAAAAAAAAATGACTTTTTGCCCCCTCAACATTATCGATCACCACTGAGCTGACTTTTCTAATTAACAGAAAACTTAGGAATGCACTCACTGTCTTATCTAAAAACCCCAGAGCTAACCATAGGTTAACTACCTTATCGGTTTACACAGTCCACAACCCATTAGTTTCTTCCTAGTTGGAATGGTGTTCATTAGCTTTAATTACTCCTTGTCCGTGTCTGACAATCCTACCTTATGAACTCATATTGTTAATCAGATATAATAAAACAGAGTATAAATTTACTTAGTTACAGTTTTATTTGAAATGGGGATATTGTTTATTCATTTATTCATAATAATTCTAACAATCCACCCTACAAATGACAAAACAATTCATACCATCATTAAACACTAAAAGGAAATGTCAATGATATCCTAAGAATAAGACAAACCAATACACGTATGTACACACGATCAATGCCCGTGACTGTTTTAACCTACATCAGAATCAGAACACTTCTTATCAGGATTTTCGTTACAATCGTCATTTCAAAACAGTTCATACATTGAAACATGAATAACCTAAATCTCCTAAACATCAAATTAAACATCATTAAACAACATCATAATTAAATCAGAACACTTCTTATCAGAATTTTCTGTTAATCTTCATGAAAAAACAGTCTATACATTGAAACAAGAAAACATCTACATTTCCTTAACATCAAATATGGTCTCCTCGCGAGTGAAAGGATCCGGATTCTTCTATTATGTCTGGAGCCATGTATTTTGTATTCCACTGGTCAGAGCTTAGGATTGGTCCATATATCACCATCTGAAGTGTCATTGATTTCTCCAGAGTCCTGGAAATGAGAACTTTCCCGCACGGAATCAAAACACATCCGTACAAAACTAACACAGTCACACAGGTGAAGGCAGGTGAAGGTAGGTGAAGGTAGCCCATAACACAGTAATCATAATTTTTCCATCTTCCAAACACACTGTCAACCCAATTAGTCAGAGAAGTATCCACCCCTGAGTTAATTTCCAACTCGTGAACTAGGGTGTGTAAACCAGACATGGCCTTGGTCACTGATCCATCCTAACTGTTTATCCCGGAGTCAAATTACCTATACACTCCCACCCTCTTCAGCCAGAAAACATCCAAGACTATTCTATTCTGTCAAGTCATTCATTACATCTCTAATATAATTGGTGAAGCGCTGTGGATTTTTAATCGATATAATTGATCCAATCCACATTCACATTGAGAGTGGACCATCAAAAAAATGCTTGACTCTAATCCTACCAGGATCTAATTTATAGCTTTGATCTCATCTGCCACCCTTGGAACCACGAGGTTATTAATACAAACCCTATCATCAAAAGACCCAGTCGGAGTACTTATTTTCTCCCATTTAGTCAACACCATGTCATGGTGTTGAATGAGTGTAAAAGGAATTCTCAAATGTACCAGTACACATATCTCTGTTCAATTAGCCAGTAATACTCGGCCATCATGTCATTCTCCCACACATTCAACAGATGTGAGCCCTGGGTCTCCTTATCTTACTGAAATCCACATATCTCAACCAGCCTGCCAAATCACTCATTGGTCGCATCAGCAGTAACATTATCTGTCCTATTGCAGTACTGATTTTGCCCCACATATTTCTCAGGAGTACTATACTGAATCAAACAATAAACAGTCTCCCGTTGCCTCTGTGTAAGGAGGAAGCTCAGATCTCAAAGGAACATGTGGATATAAATAGTGCAAATCCATACAACTTATTATCTGGCTTTCCTGCTTTCATGAATAGCTTTACCATACAGGCTGTTCCCCTTAGGTGAATAATTCAATTTCTGAACTATCCACACCGGCTCTTGGCTCTGGACAACTCCACAGTCAGTATCTGCTTTGTCAGGGACTCTGCTTGTATTCTGCTGACTATAGAGCAATCAGCTGCTCTAACTTTTTCTACCTGGAATGCACTAGGTTATCAACTGAAACCCTTACTTTCACTACACTCCATCTCCGTCCATGCTGAGTATGTAGATTTATGTAGCCTTCTCACTTGATGTAAGCTATAACTTGTTTCCGTGAACTACACAGAGACTTGCATAGATGTCTTCCATAATAGCTACTCTTAGTCCTGAACTGCCAAGGTATCAGGGACACCACTTGGTCTACATAGAACTCCACTGAGACATCACTCCCTATCCTACTCTCCCTTCCTGTTTATCCAGATCAAGTGATCTCTTATGCTTGGTTAATACTAATACTAATTTGGTTAATACTTGGTTAATACTAATTTATCCTTGTTTAATTATGTCAATATTACCCTCTGGCCTTCTCGGGTTCATGGAGTAGGAATAAGGTCTCCAACCATACAGCTCAGGATGGACAGCTCACCTATAAAGCCCCACCCTCGTCCAGAAAACACATCATTAGCAAGAGTCAGACACATTTTCACTTCTATGAACAAGAACAGTGAGGAAAGGACAGGTAAGGTATTTTTCATTCGAGAGATGGCCCCCAGAATTCTGTTAATTCCAGTTTTACTCTCGAACTCTGTTATTGTTCGCAGCATATTGTGTTTTACCCTCCCGCAGTGTGATATGAATCCGGGTAGTTCTTTCTGCTAGCTGTCACCAGGAGTCCTTGGTATGGTCCCCCCAACAGGCCTCAGGGACTGGATTGAGTGACTTCACCTGTAATTCACCTGTAGTGCATAAAATCTTGGACATACAGGTTTGGTTAACAAACAGTTTCTCATTAGTTCTATCTGATTATATCTTTCCCATATACCTACTTGTTAGCTAATAATAATAAAAAATGATCAGTTAATTATCCCGTAGGTCACATCCTATCCTAGAACACAATTTACCCATCCCCCCTTTGATACCTGGCTCTGCCCAGGTAACAACCTTGCCTACTCTAAACAATGACTTAGGTAAGATTAGTAAATTATCCTTATGTCTGACATCATCATGTAGGAGCCCCTTTAATTTTCCACATGTCCAATTCTCCCTTGGTCGTTCATTCATGTCAATCCTGTACCAATACTCTGTCAAGTTTCGTATCTACTTTAAGAACTATCTGTGCTACTTATATATTTTCTTAAATATATATATTTATTGATTTAAACAGTAACCCTTTTCTCTCATATCTCTCAAATACCACTAAGCGTCTCACTGTTTGACTTGATCTAAAATCATTGATTTTAGAAAAAACATGTTTATGAGTGGCAAATTCCTTACATATCCTTAATCAATCTATCTTAATCCTAATAATAATCCTAAATCAGCACAGATGTCCTATATTCCTGTTAAATGTAATACTATTTAAAAACTTCTAATAATCAAACAAAGTCTAATAAATGCTAACCATATCAAAATCCTTCCAACACTAACAAGCTCTTTCCTTCAGGGATCCTCAGTATTCTATCTGACAAGCTTTTTCATTTTGGTCGTTTATGGCCTCAATCGCACCCACTCTCCCCAAGATTATAATCCCAGGAAACATCTAAAAGTGAGACACCTAAACATCAATTTTCCCACAAGAACTCAAAATGCCTAACTAGCATTCACTATGCTACCTCGATTCAGAAACTCAAAAGTGAACTATAAACTAAACCTAATGATAATTCCCCTTTACCTCAAATCATGAATCATCAGTTTTAAACAACGTCAATGTATATGTTTACTTAAATTACATGCTACCCTTTATATATTATTATCCAATGCTTCCCTTAGATCCAATTAACCTGATAACGTTATTATCCAATGATACCCTTAGATCCAATTAACCTGATAACATTATTATCCAATGCTTCCCTTAGATACAATTAACCTGATAACATTATTATCAAATGCTTCCCTTAGATACAATTAACCTGATAACATTATTATCCAATGATACCCTTAGATCCAATTAACCTGATAATATTATTATCCAATGATACCCTTAGATACAATTAACCTGATAACATTATTATCCAATGATACCCTTAGATCCAATTAACCTGATAACATTATTATCCAATGCTTCCCTTAGATACAATTAACCTGATAACGTTATTATCCAATGTATTACTTTTTCCCTCTGCCGCAAATGTCGTATATTTCTCAGTGTAAGAAATCCGTCATTTAATCCCAGATATTTAATAAAAATGTAAACGCATTCTCCTATGGCTCCTTCAACTTACATATTTTAGATAACTTCCATCCGTACCGGAATAAGGAATCCTACTTAAACACACCAGAATACAATGTTTAATTAAGTTAAAGCAAACCCTAAAATAGACCATAACCAGTAACCAAATAAACAAAACACTTTTATCAGCAAACAATTTTCTCCTTTACCCCCAGTCACAACATCATTTCCGTGGCGACAAAAGTGCCTTGTGAGTGATGTCATCAACAAGCGCTCAACCTAGAGCCGAGCCGCAACAACTTTCAATGAATAGTAAATAATTGTTGGCTGTCTGCAGCAACAGTAGTACGGGTTCGATAAACCAAAACTAATTTATCACATCTGTTGAATCCTGAATTACAATTTACAACATCAATCAACATCTCTCATCTCTCAATTCGCTAAATTTATAAGAACATTTCGATGGGCATAAATCTATCGTAATTGTCTCTTCGTTATTATTTAGAATGCATTTGATTTAAGTAACTGTCTCCTCTTTTTTAATTACGACTCTATTCCCAATACATTATTCACTTGTCTAATTAAAACTCAGAAAATAAAACTCCTAATATTCCATATGTGAGTGTACCCCTTTAAGATATCTTGTCTCTGGGAACAGGGAAATCCCCTTAACCCAAACGTTTACTACAACAACGAAACCTAATAATTATGATAATCCCTTCACATCATTCGTTTGAAATCCCTCGATGTTTCATGTAACTCATTCAGTCTATCTCCAAATTGTCGCCCCAAAATATTTTATACACTGCCATACACTCAAATCACTGTGATAAATGTGCACTGTCCCTTTAAGATAAGACATTTACTTGTTCCCCTTAATAAAAACAGATCATGTTTTTAGAATATGTTAAAACTTCTTATGGATGAGTGTTCCTGTGCAGGAACCAAATCAGCGGAAATTGTAGAGCGCCACCTATAGTTTTTGATAAAACTCAAACTTTCATTAAAACACACATGCAAGGTACTGAATTAAAGCTACACTCGTTGTGAATCTAGCCACCAAGTCAGATTTGTAAAATGCTTTTCGGCGAAAGCATGAGAATTTATTATCTGATAGCATGCACCCCCCAAAATACCTGAACGTCACCTAAACAACAGATTTTGCGGTAGCCGGCGCTACACAAAACGCAGAAATAAAATATAAAACATTCATTATCTTTGACAAGCTTCTTTGTTGGCACTCCTATATATCCCATAAACATCACAATTGGGTATTTTTCCCGATTAAATCCGTCATTGTATTAGGCAAAATGTCATTTTATGAAGGCCGGTCTGATCCAGGAAAATTCCCCTTTACAAGACGCAACGTCACTTTTAAAATTACAAAAGTTGCCTATAAACTTTTACAAATCACTTCAAACTACTTTTCTAAACCAACTTTAGGTATTAATAAATGTTAATAATCTATCAAATTGATCACGGGGCGATCTGTATTCGATAGCAGCAGTCTTGAAATCATCGTCCATGTTTTCACTTTCATAACATCCTGCGGTGCGCCCCAAGACAGGAAGTGCCTATACGTTATCTAACCAAGGATAAAGCAGCCACGAAATGCCAGTACTGGCGACATCGTGTGGAAGCTGTAGGCATTGTACGGGTAACCTCATTTATTTTCTGTCGCCTTAGACAATACATTGACTGGCGGATGATTTTTTTTTGTGTTTTTGGTGAACAGTTTCCCCTGGGATTTTTACTCCTAAACACGTTCTGTTATAGCCACAGACACGATTTAACCAGTTTTAGAGACTTCAGAGTGTTTTCTATACACACATACTTATCATATGCATATACTATATTCCTGGCATGAGTAGCAGGACGTTGAAATGTTGCGTGATTTTTTTACAAAAAGCTGCGAAAATTCGCATCATCCCTAACAGGTATCTTGTTCGAATTCACTTGGCGTTACCTAACCAAAAATCAATACTTGGGAAAACAATCACAACTTTTTACGATTAAACTATTCTTACCTATTTTATAGTCCAATATAGCCCAATGGAATGACTAGCAATTCCATTGCTAACTGTAGCATCTTTTCAGACTGTCCTTACGATATTCAGCTCCTTAAAAAAATGTATTTGGAACTTTTAGCCACTTTTGAAAAGTAACTCAAAGCTATAATGCCCCCATTTTCCCTCTAAATACCACAACCCATTTTCTCTGTCATTATTTGAGGAACGGTGTTGTGTAGCCAATGTAAAATGACGCCGCAAGTCAGCCTGCCTCTGTAAAATATATATTCCATATTCAGATTGAGTTCTGCATTAAATTCTATCAACAAAGTAAACCCAACCAAACTTTTCAACTTTCTATACCCTAACATTTAAACGTACCATGTTCTGTGCTAAATTTATCGTATGTGAGTCGATTCATAAAAAAATATATCATCCTGGTGGCACAACTGTATCGTATCTCTCCGTTATTCCCTAAAATTAATCAGGTTTAGGTGACTTTCTCTTCTATGATACATTTATTTAAATATGACTCCCATCTCAATACATTATTCTAGCAGATCATTTTGGGCAAAATATGAATGAATTCTTCTTTCAATTCAACCTAAACAACATATTAAACGTTCAGTTCATATCTTATACAAACACTAGCGACCATATTTTTTCAGACAAAACATACAAATAGATGAATTACAATCTAAAATCAATTTTAGTCTATCGGTTTCAAAGCTGAGATACGAACCTTAGTGTCTGTAGTCGCAAACTCCGGCACCGAGAATTCCCAGAAAATAGTCCTAAGTTAAACCCTTCCTGGCTATTTTAGTAGTATCAGCTTCTATTCAGGGTCTTTGTCCGATTTTGGACGCCTCCCTTCCTTTTCCTTTGTTCTCAGCTCCCTTCCTGGCCTCGGCTAACCATATCCTAGCTGTATTTAGCCCCTCTGCCCGTTGTTTATCTGTCTTTTCTCCACTAACCCTATTTATTTGTTTAATCATTGATTAATAACCCCTCTGGCTTCCAAGGCACCCGGATCTATCAAGCTAGTTTTTTTTATGGTGTGTATTCTCTCCTTCTTTTTCTCCTTTGTGGAAACATTGTCAATAGCTTTGACTGTTGAATCGGATATTAGGTTTTACCTATACAACTATAAGCCCAGGGGTCGTAAATCCCTAGTTAACATCTTATTTTCCGGTTGTGTCAGAGGACTTTTAAAGACAATAATATCGTTAATCTCACGCCACTATTTTAGGCTTCCCTCTCGCTTGGAACCTCTTGTCTATAGATTTGGCTTTTATCCCATTCCTCTAGATTTTGGTTTCCCTCTCCTCATTTGGACTTTATTTCAGTACTATTTGTTGAATCGGAACAATGATCAATACTCCCACAATTCAATTGACCATTCAAGTTATCTTGTCCGCATAGAATTCCCTTCTTGTCTCCCCACGCCTAGTATTTGTACAAGATCACCGTCCTATCCCCCAGCACCTATTTAATATCCCTTCTAAATCTCGGGCAAACATGCCTCTCATGATTAAGTTTATTTTATTTACGGTAGTGCACATTACCGCAGGTTTTTTTCGAACCTGCCCAGTGTATATCGTTTATACAAAACCCAGTGTATTTTGGTCATACAAAACCCTGTGGGAATAGTAAAGCTCCCATTATTGATCAATTGTAAAAAAATTTAGAACATCAAATCAAAGAACTTAAATCATTCCCCCCAGAATCGAGAATATAAGCTACTGACCTTGCCGCCGACTGGGGAAAGCACTGTTTGTTGGATCTAGTCAATGTCCCTGTCGGTCTGGGGTGTACACCGGCCTGGTCTTTACCCTCAATTCAGAGGCCAGGTCTTAAATAACGGGACCAGACCCGCTCGTGCACGATTTTTGACGTATGACCTTCCGATGGCAGAGACGGGTATTTTAGATCCGGCTCGAAGGACCAATTGTTACAGGAATTAAATTCCTATATGTTTTAATACCTCAATTAAACACTCTGTCAATTCCTAAGAATATGTAAGACTCTTATTTGCATGAAATGGACAGAGACCAGTCTCAAAATCTATCAGCAGCGTATATTCTCGAGAGTACTGAACATGATACAGTTTACCACAGGTTATAAATTGAAAATGACGTCATTAGTTTTCATACTACCCCGTCTCATCGCCGCTCCAGTACAATGGCTGTATGGTTCTCAAGACTTAGATCATTTATGATCCGAGCCAAGGTCTGCCTGTGTAGAAAAGCATTCTAGCCAGTCTGGCTATAAGTTCATTCATTTCTACCAAGGAACAGACAGTCATTGTTCTAATTCTTGATTATATTTACACAAATTATATTCAGTACTAAGGTTAAAAGAAAATTCACACATCTATACAGTAACATAATAGTATTCTGATTAGTCAGTCCTGATTGAAATGTATACATAATTAGTCATTATTGATAAAAATTCCCTTAACATCACCCCAAACATACATTTAGAGGCATCGTTAAATCACAAATTATACGGTTTCATAGGATTTCCTCCTGCAAACAGGACCTGGGAAAAGCAATTCAAACATTATTTCATGCACTCAGACAGAGAGGTCACTCTAAACGATATCTCAGAACCATAAAAACAGCACCTTGGGGGCCCTCTCTCCCATTCAACCTACACACTCACATAACACAAGTCTGTCAATCACTCTTTTGGACCCCAAACTCCATTATAGAGGTTCCGGAGACATTTCCAAATCCTCCCCTTCCCCTGATTTCAACCCTAACCCTTACCCTTACCCTAACCCTGACCCTTACCCTTACCCTAACCCTGACCCTTACCCTTACCCTAACCCTAACCCTGACCCTTACCCTAACCCTAACCCTGACCCTTACCCTTACCCTAACCCTAACCTTAACCCTTACCCTAACCCCAACCCTAACCCTAACCCTGACCCTAACAAGGACTCAATGAGCCCCAGCTGTGGGCCAATATGGGACTAAGTGGACGGGGAAGGAGAAATTGACCATAAAGCTCACCTCGTTGTCTCTTTATTTGTGAAAGGACGTTTGGCCCTATGGGTATAGCACTTGCCTGAGAATTGTTTGGCAAGGGTTCGAGACCCGCAAGGATCATCGTCTTTTTTTCTCTCCCACAGGGCCTGCTAATCAACAGCCCCAGTTGTGGGCCGCAGCTGTGGGCACCAGAAGAGGCCCAATATGGGACTAATTGGACGGGAAGGAGAATTTGACTATAAAGCTCACCTCGATGTCTATTTAATCATGAAAGGCTGTATGGCTTAATGGATAGGGTGCTTGACTCACAATTTTCAGGGAATGACATTAAAATAATAGGCTTATAATGATAAACTCTTTCTCATGTGATGAGGGGATATACAGACATCATGTACAAACACCCCTAACCAGGAAATATGCCTCTATCTGGGCACCAGACAGTATAACAATGTGGCAGTGTGTCAGTAGCTTAAGGCATGAAATATGACATTTTCAGGGAATGACATTAAAATAATAGGCTTATAATGATAAACTCTTTCTCATGTGATGAGGGGATATACAGACATTATGTACAAACACCCCTAACCAGGAAATATGCCTCTATCTGGTCACCAGAGGTCACAACATGCTGCAATGTGTCAGTAGCTTAAGGCATGAAATATGACTTTTTCAGGGAATGACATTAAAATAAGAGGCTTAAAATGATAAACTCTTTCTCATGTGATGAGGGGATATAGAGACATCATGTACAAACACCCCTAACCAGGAAATATGCCTCTATCTGGTCACCAGAGGTCACAACATGCTGCAATGTGTCAGTAGCTTAAGGCATGAAATATGACTTTTTCAGGGAATGACATTAAAATAAGAGGCTTATAATGATAAACTCTTTCTCATGTGATGAGGGGATATACAGACATTATGTACAAACACCCATAACCAGGAAATATGCCTCTATCTGGTCACCAGAGGTCACAACATGCTGCAATGTGTCAGTAGCTTAAGGCATGAAATATGACATTTTCACCAAAACGTGAATAAATCAAAAAGTACATGTCCAATCTGGATGGGGTTTTTTTTTAAGTAAAGGGCACACATAGACGGACATTTACATCTAATTAAAACCGTTTTTGTATAGAACCTTTTAATAGAAAAATGTCTTTATAGTTTGGGCTATACAAGTACATTTTACTGGAAACATAGGTTCCTACCAGGGCATTTTTAAATTTACACTCTCTACTTGTTGTCCATTGAGAGAGAGGGAATGAGACGAAAGATGGGACATGTAGCCCGTCGGGAAGTATTTTTAATCATTTCTTGAAAATTACAGATTTTGGGCTATAAAAGTACATGTTACTGGAAACATAGGTTCCTACCAGGGCATTTTTTTTTTTACATTCTCTACTTGTTGCCCATTGAGAGAGAGGCTATCACACGAAATTTGGGACCTCTAGCCCTGCGGGAAGTATGTTTAATATTTTTTGGAAAAAAATGAATTGGGCCGGAAAAATAAAACGTCGTGCAACTGGTAACCCAAAAAAAATCTCCCAATTCAAAGTAGTCACCTCGCAAGGTGTTTGAAGGTAGGCACCTGGTAACCTAGAAATAAAATCTCAGAAATTGCACTATGTCCAACTCTGGGCCTGGTGATTGGGGAAATGGGCCAAAAAAAGGGGGGCAGAGCAGCTCGCCT